>NC_080640.1:4135845-4295845 GCF_027579445.1 Ammospiza nelsoni | reverse complement strand
GGATGCCGGAGAAGGAAACCAAATTATGCTCCTGCCACTGGGAAATTGAGTGCAGAGCCCTGCCAAAGGTTTCCCCCCAGCACACCCTGCTCATCCCCCCCAGGAGCAAACCTGAACTGCCCAGCCCTGCTGGCTCAGCCCCAGCACCCCGAGCTTTACCTGGGAAACGTGAAAAATTACAAAGCAAGGTCAGAGATTAGGTAAAAGAGTTGAGTTAAGGCAGTGTGAAACCACAGGCAGTAGGGAAAGATTTATCCTGCTGGATTTATATCAGCTCTTTAGGCCAGGTTCCAGGTCTTGCAGCCACAATTCACGGTGGCAAACACTGCAGCTGGGCTCTTCATCTGAGCCTGCGTGGGAGCTTTATCACCCTGGTCCAGGCAGGGGCTGCTCCTGATTTGCCAGCCAAGGCAATGGTGATTAAATGGCATTTCCCAGCGTGCAGGTTGGAGTGTTATTAGCTCTTATCTCTAATTGCCCTCATTTTGAAAGTGTTCTGAGCAGATGGCTCTGAGAGTATACGAGTGAGAAGAGAGGCTTTCCTACCTGTGGCAAACAAATAAAGTAATGCTGGCCTCCAGCTCAAGCTTGAGGAGTTAAATATGGGGAAAACAGGACAAATCCTACTCTGTCTCCCTTTAGGAAGGGAAATGGAGGATATCAGGGACACCAGAATGTCCTGGGGTGGGATTGGTTCCTGTTCATCAATGTCTGTTTGTCCTTCCAGAGTGACCCACCCCAAACTCCTCTGCCCTGCCTGGTGCAATCATGCTGGGAAAATGAGAATTTCCCTGAGCCTTGGCCTGGGCCTGGGCCCCAAGAGGCAGCTCTGGGGACTCAGGGGGGTTCTTGTTGAGGGGTTTAACACATGGAACACCCACAAACCCCTCCTGCCTCCCTGGATCTGCATCCCATCCCATCCCATCCCATCCCCAGCATTTCTGCGCTGCACAGGGAGGATTTGATCCTCTCCAGTGTGCCCCAGTCACCTGAATTGAATCATTGCCTTTCAAATAATCAAGCTCAGTCCCAGATTACAAGGTCTGGGTGCATAAACCTTTTAGCACAAAATTTTTCTCTTATTTTGCCAACTGCTTAAATATAAAAGTCTAACAAAAAGGAATTGTCCCTCTGACTCGTATTTTTCATCATTTGGTCATTAAATAGTGATGGACATAAACCTATAAAGTATCTAAACTGAACCTTTTAACAATCCATGAGCAATACTATCATTTCTTTAATAGAACTCGCTGACCGTGCCTTTCTCAGATGCCATTTGTCATTTTCAGCCTGCAATAATCAATAACTTGGCTTTGAAATAAATAATATAACAGTCACAATATATTATCTTTCAGGCTGGCCTTATACTAACCATAAAACAAGACTAGGAGAGATGAAAACTTTAGGAAAATGCCAAAAATTAAATACCTGAGAGTGGGAGCTAAATTAACAAGCGGCTTTACATAGTTTCCCTTCCAAATTCATTTGTGCTTACCTTCCTTTCAGGAAACTGTACCTGTGGGAATCAGAAAAACAGAAACTTCTGCAGCCACTGAAGAGTTTGATCTATAGCCTTAAAAAAAAACTTAGATTGATGTAAAAATAAAACACACAGGCATTAAGCAGAAAAATCATAAACTTGTGTTTCTATAGTTGTAAGAAAAAATCTGCCTTAAGTAAGTGAGAAACTGTACTGATAAGATGGTGAAGGGTTTATAATGTAAGAGTAGTTATATAGAGTAAGTTAAGAGTTTAAAATTATAATAGAAACGTGTGCACATCAGATAAAAACCCATTAGACAAGAGTATCCACAGTACAACAAAATTAAAGTGAATAGTCAAAAAACCAAAATAAACTTTGTAGCATCCATTCATTACATTAGAAGTTTATGTAACAAAAATCTTGTGACTACTCTTGAGCTATGACCAACTACTTCCTCCTTTAAAATCTCACAACCTCTGAAACTGATGTTTATCTGAGCAATGAACCATTCTCAACCCAGCATTAGTCCCATCTCTTAATAAAAAAGCAGAGACAATAATATATACCTACTTTTAAGATAAAAAAGAAGAATTTGGGATCATCTGATTTGAGGTTTGGGACCAATGTCCAAATCTTTCTGTGAGGCTGGTGCCAGGTGTCTGTCCCAGCACTGTGGCAGTGAGGAGGGTGAGCACCAGACCCTGCTGCTGTTATCCAGAGCAGCAATTAAACACAGGCTGAGTTTTACACCTCTGATTGCTGCTTTACAGCCAACAGGGCCCAGGAGCTCTCCTGAACTGAGCATGCCTCTAAAACCCAGCTGGAGTTTGGAGAAGCAGCTCCATGGGGGGGTGGCTGAATGTGCTGAAGGTTTGGGGGTGTCCTGGGGTCCCTGGGTGAGAGCAGGGGGTGACAGAGGTGACAGAGGTGACAGGGGTGTGGTGGCACCTGCAGGAGATGTGCTGGCTCCTGAGGAGATCCTGCTGTGTGCTGAACCCCATTCCATGAATGATTCCATTAATGCTTTGGGCAGAGGCTGCTGGAAACCCCAGACACCAACACAAACATAAATTCCACCTCAGGAATCCCCTCATCTGTGCATCTGTGATTGGTCTCACGTGGTTGTTTCTAATTAATGGCCAATCACAGTCAGCTGGCTCGGACTCTCTGGTCAAGATTTTATTATCATTCTGTTACTTTCTGTCCCTTTCAAGCCTTCTGATGAAATCCTTTCTTCTATTCTTTTAGTATAGTTTTAGTATACTAAATTTTCTTTTAATATAACACATATATAATAAAATATATTTTCTTTTATATTAATTTTAAGAAATATTTAATATATATTAATATATATTTTAATATATAATTTAATCATATAACATATTTTCTTTTATATTAATTAATATATAATATATAAATATAGTTTATTTATATTAATTTTTTATATATTTTAATATATTATTTGATATATAATTTAATCATATAACATATTTTCTTTTATATTAATTAATATATAATATATAAATCTATTTTCTTTCTATTAATTTTATATATTTTAATATATTATTTGATATATAATTTAATCTTATAACATATTTTCTTTTATATTAATTAATATATAATATGTATAAATATATTTTATATTAATTTCTTTGAACATAATATATTTTCTTTTTATACTATATATCTAATAAAATTTTTTTCTTTATGTTTTCTCTTAATACAATATATATCATAAAATCATAAATCAGCCTGAAGGAAGCCAAGATTCTCATGTCTTCCCTCCTCCTGGGCGCCCAGTGAACACCACCCCACCTTGGGGCTGGGTGTCTGTGGTCAAGGACAGAGGCGCTGTGCCCTGCCTGGAAATCTGGCTTTGAGCGCTGCTCCAGGGCTCCCTGCTGGGCTGCTCCAAGGTTTGCTGAGCCTGAGAGAGCAGGGCAAGAGGGGAAGGGGTTGTGTCGATGCATCCCGGCCGTTCAGCTCTGAGGCAATGTTTTCCCTGCCGTCGGTGTAACAGCTTTGGCTGCTCTTTCCAGCCGGGAGCTCTCTCCGGAAGCTCTCCCAGGCCTCAGTGGTGCCCCACGCCCTCACTGACAGGGAGGAGAGCCAGCACACTCCTGTGGGCATTTTTAAGGAATTTTGAATAAGATAGAGAGGTAACTCCTGAGGTTTTTTTGATAATGTGGTTTATTTTCTTATTTTTTACACAGGTTGGAAGGGTGAATTCGGTTTACATTGCTATAGTATGGTTCAGAAGACTTTTATTTATAAGACTTTATTTATTTACAAGACTTTTATTTATAAGCTCCTTTTAAGGAGTTATTGATTAATAAAATATTGTTAACAAAGATATTTATATTTTTGACTTAACCTTTAAATATTTTATTTTATGGACTCATGCTTAACTTACAAGCCGAAAGTTCTAACGAGTTCTTTCCATTTCAAATTCCAGCAGATTCCCAAGGGATCATCCCCCCTCATCCCTGGCTGCTGTTTAATCACTGAGATTTAGCTACAAACACCAGAGTTTCCTGTCCTCAGGTCTGAGCAGCCCCTGTCACTGCTGTGTTCGAACAAATGGGAACAATTAAAACCTCCCAACAATTAAAACCCTCCGTGCTGAAGCTCTGCCATCCCTGCCCCAGGTGGAATCGATGCCGCCCCAGCTCTCCCCACCCCAGCACCTTTGGGAAGTCACTCAATCACCCTCCTGCTGCCCCACACCAGCTCTGCAGGGCACAAAAGGCTCAGAAAACTGGTCCAGGGCCTCTCACCACAAAGTTCCAGCCTCAGCTCAACTCCTCAGCCACTCCCGTAAACACAAATAATTAATTTTACATTGTCTTTTTTAAGAGCAGCAAAGAGGGAGTTTGAAGGGAGTGATTTGATTTAATTTTCTCCTCCACTTCTGAGCAGGATTGAAGGCTGCAATTAGGGAGATGAACTGAGAGAGGACAGGCAAGGAGGGCTCTGTGGGATCTCTGGGGTTTGTAGAGCATTTATTATCAGTAACAGCAGCACGTGAATCTATAAATAGTGTCTCTGATGCTGTGTGTGTATGACTGATATTAAAAAATGACTGATTTAAAAGAAAGTGCTTCACCTCTGTTGCCAGCCAGAAAGGTAGCTCTCCAGTATTCTCAGACTTAAATGCTGCCAGTATTTCACGTTAGGATAGTCATAAAGTTAAAGGTTAATAGGCTGTACAAATGACAGAGTTTAAAGGGAAAAATGAAGATGGGAAGATTTCTAGCACTTAGGGAACATTTTAAAAATGAAACTCCTCTGCCTAATGTAATTTTTCCTATATTCTTTCTCATGCTGTTGATCATTATTGAAAATATTTCTATTTGCATAAGTGATTTCTCCTTCAGTGCCCACCTCCGTTTGCTTTTTGGATCACCATTACTTCCCACAGCACGTGAGCCATAACCCTGCTGCTGTGAGAGGGGTGAAATCAAAGCCACAGCCTCACCCAGGGAGCCTCAGAGCGTGAGGAAGGCTTTGATTTAATTGCAAGGCATTGGAATGGGCAGGTTGAGGAGCAAGGCAAAGCGCACGCGAGGCTGGAAATGGGATTTGGTCGTGGTGTTTCCGATCAGCCCAGCACAGGTGGGAAGTGGCAAAAGCTGGTGCTGGGTCAGCCTTGGTGCCGTGGATGGGCTGCACTGCGCTCTCCAAGCCTGGAGAGTGGAGTTTAACAGTGAGATTAGCATGATTTAGGTAAAGGCTTTACACAGAGCCCAGCACAGCAGCTGTCACATCTGCTTTTGCACTGAGGGGGCAAATTCTCCCTTCTTGTCTCTGTTGGCCTTCCAGAGCAACTGGAAACATTTGTGCTGGAAAAAAGGGTGAAACACGGCTCTTTAAAATGTAATTGTCACTACCCCAGTGCTCTTCCCTCTGACCAGATCACAGGAGGGTTCAGGGAGCAGGACTCTGCTCCAGGTCCCGAACACAGCATCACCCACACCTGAGCTACAATCAGCTGTGGGCAACAAGTGGGAGCACCTTCCAGACAGAATTTATTCCTACTGCTTTCTTTATTCTCATTGCTTTCTTTATTCTCACTGCTTTCTTTACTTCTCTAGATATCTGCCAGTCCTCTCCAGGTATTGCTGGAGTCTGGATGTGAAGAGGCTCAGAGGCAAATCAAAAATCTGATCTCTGCCTGGCTTTGGCACCCTGTGCCTCCACAGGTACTTCTGGCTTTTCTTCCTCTGCTTTTCAGCAAGTTTCTACTTTTCTGGAGCATGTTCCTAAAAGCCTTCTGGGTTCTGAGTCTAAGAGATGCTGAAGAAGTCAGGTACTCCTGATTTATTGCAGCCTGAGCAACAAATAGGTCTGGAATAAAAGTGATTGCTGAGCAAAGCCTCCTCTTCTCATGGGAGAAAGGACCATGCCTTGGTGTTCCCTCTGTAAGGAATTTTATGGCTTTGCCACAGGGCCTGACCTTTGATTCTGCACAGAAAGTTCCTGAGGTTGCAGGAGATGATCCATGCAGACCTGCTCTGAAAACCAGGACATCAAAATTCACATTCCTTGTGCACAGACCAAGGGAAAACCCAGGGAGTGCCCATGCCAAGGAAAACTGCTGCCCTGGGCATCCTGCAGAAGGGACTCAGGGCTGCACTGGGGCCATTCCATGCTATTAAAATAAACCAAACCATGCATGTTTTCATGAATTTCTATGGAATTTCCAGCAATATTGAATGGCATTTCCTTCCTTCTTTCCTCTCCTGGTTTCCAATGTTCCAGCCCTCAGTCAGCTGCTGCTATGCTACATATCTTCCAAAACTGTCATATTAATATAGCAGAACACGACAGCACTGAAACTCTTGTTTAAAGATGTGCAAGGGTTGTGTTTCTTTTGCATGGGACACTGCACAGAACATGATTAAAACATTTTGAACACTTGAAACATTTTAAAATGAAAGCAGAGGCAAACCCACCACACCCTACCAGGTAAACCCACCATCACCCACCTCCTTGTCCCTAATGCTGAATAAAGGAAATAAAAGGAGCTAAATGCTTGCAGTGCAAAGGTTTTTTTCAGGAGTCTCTTTTACCATTAAAAACTTCTGCAAGACCTCCAGTAATTAATTTGCAGAGTGTTTTCCTTGTCTGAAGCTTTCAGTCGTGTGCCGCCTCTGGGATTGTTTGCAGTTCCTCTTTCCACCCTCAGGACTTGTTCTGTGATAAACTTCTGGGATCCAAATAAGAACACTGAAGAAAAGAGAGGGGTTTTCTTCCCATTCTGAGCCTTTTTCTCTGAGGCAGCTTTGCCCCAGAGACCCCCACACTGCTGGGCTGGCTGCTGGAGCCCTTCCTCCCTCTGCCCCAGCATGGAATTGCTCGTGGTGGAGCCTGTGGAATTGCTTGTGTGAAGAAGTGCTCACCTAAAAGCAAAAAGGGTCCTTTCTATTTGGTCCTTTGTAATTTCTGGTTCTTCATTCATTTTTACAGACAGCTGGAATGGTTATAATGTTCCGAAATAAAAGACAGTTTTCTTTTGAAAAAGGGGCCATGCCTAAAAGTTGAGAGTGGAAAAGGCTGCCTGTAACCTTTTATTGGCTTCATTCTCTCTAATATATCTGCCCTGTACGCCAAGAAAAGTATAAACAAATGGCAGGGTATTGGTTTTTCACTAACAGGGTTTAAACCAAGGTTATAAAAAGCATATCCTATCTGACACTATTTATGAAACAATTAATATTGTCAATGCCTTTTCTATCTCCCCCGAGTTACACATACTGCATAAACTTTGATATATCCCTGAGAAGTACAAAAAACACCAGCTGGGGAATAAACAGGGCAATGCATCAACACTGTAGGAAAGGGAAAAAATTCTCATGAATTCTTATGAAATTCTCTGATATTAAAATAACCCGAGATGTAATTCCCTTGAATTTGTGTGAGAATGTTTGGGGAGCCCAGACAAAGGCTCCTTTGGATTTAGGATTAATTAAAGGATTTAGCTTGTAATCTCGGGGTTTAGATGGAGTTGATTATGTGTTTGTTTGGAGCTTTTTCAGCAGGATCCCGGCGGGAAGGCGCTCCCGGCGCTGCCCGTGGTGCTGAAGGGCGAGCGGGGAGCGCCCCGCGCTCCGTCCATCCACCCGCTGCTGCATTTGTATTTATTATAGTATTATAGTAGTATAATAATTCCAGAAATTCACCTCCGCAGCTTCAGATGGAAATCTGTTCCCATACAAAAAGCAGAGACCTTTTGGTGGCCAATATCACTACAGAGTTTCCCAGCTGGAGATATTTAAACTAATCGCTGCCCCCAAACCCTTGTTTGTCACCTGAAATATCAGCGCTGCTTATCAATACCCTTGAGTGTGTCACGCTGCTGCCAAGCATTCCGATCAATAGATTATCATTATTATCGTTTCAGAGCCTGATCGGGAAGGTGAAGGGCATTGTCAAGGGCATCTGGAAATCCTGATTGCTCTCTGATCGCTTTCAGTGCCTTACAGCAGAATCAAACCAGGATCTGTCACTGGGGAAACAGCGCCTCATTCTCTCCCTCGGAGCAGCCCTGGCTGCCAAAAAACAAACAAACAAACAAACAAACAAACAGCAGAGGTGTCATTCACATGTTGGCCCGCGAGACTTTTTGCATTTTCTCCATTCTTGGCCCCACTGCAGCTCTCCAGCACAGCAATCCATGACAAAGCCCTCGTGGCAGGGTGATGTGCACTGTACAGGATTTTCCTGACTGGAATGTTTAAGGTTACATGTGGTCTGGGTGGGATTTGTTACGCGGGGAGGGTTTTTTTCATTGCACACATAAGTTAGATGTCACACTGTGGGAATGACAGCACGCAGCAAGGATACACATCAGGCTGCTGAGGAGAAACAGCTAATGTTCATTTCTATGTAAAAATTGTTATTTTGACAATTCTATTGCTCTGGAAATACCAAACATTATTTAAATGTGTTGCATTTCATGCACATACCTAGCTGGATTTCTTCCACTTTCTGTCACATATAATATTTCATTGTTATTTGCCTTATCTGCCACCTTGAACAAGGCATTTAACTGTACACAGTCTCTTTTGATCATTTTGGGTTTTTTTTTTATTTTTTCTGATATTATTTACAGATCCTTAATGACAAGCCAAAAATCTGCTGATGTAAAATTATGTGGAAAAATCACCCTTGGTTGTGTTTTGTCAGTTCTTCATGGCTGCTTTTCATACCTTCATGTGAGGAAGGACTTTCAAGCCTTGAGCTGGTTGGGTCCCTGTGTCTCAATTCCAAAGGAAATCTTCTCTTGTCCAAAAAAGGGACAAGAGAAAAAAAAGGACATGGCTGTGATGGTGTCAGAAGTTTTGCACAACCTGCATTCAAAATCCTCCTGCTGCTCTCCACCAGCATTGCTTCCACTGGTTTTACTACTGATGAGTTTCTGATGTGTATTGCTAATGTTTAACCAAAATGCATTAAAAATATTTTCTGTATAATGCTTAGTTTTCTAAAGATCTCCAAATTTTCAATGGCATAATTAAAAAAAAAAAAAAAGCAGCAATGTAAAAAACAAAACAAAAAAAAAAAAAAAAAAAAACAAAACAAAAACAAAACAAAAAACACCCAAAACCAAAAAAGCCAACAAAAAACAAAGACTTCAATGTAAAGCTGTGGCTCGAAGTAGGATGATGTGAAATTTCTGCAGTCCTTTCTTGGCCTCTGATTGTTCATTCTTATAATGTAAAGTTGTACACTAAAAATAATATATCCAGAAAGAAGCAATTTTGTTGTCTAGGATAAAGTTTTCCCTGCAATTTAGAGGAATGTTGTGCAGAAAGAAGCCCAAAAATGTTCTTTTCTCTGTAGAACAGGTAGAACAGAGTCTGTGCACCATGGGAGCAACGGGAGAGCTTCACCTCTGGATATCTGAAGACAAGAAACGTGGTTGTTTGGAGATTCCCCAGCCAAAGGAGGGAGGAGGAGCCTCCTGTGGTGTGTGCATCACTTTGGCTCCCTGGGATTCCTGGAACACCGAGTTTCCCTGAGGATCAGCCTTCCCTGGGCACTGCCAGCGTCATTAATAAGTCATCAATCAGGTTTTGACAAAGAAATTCTTGAGGAAGCACAGAACGACCCCATCATTCATTAATTTTGCAAAATCTCCAGCTATTTTGGGGATTTGCTGACTCAGAACAAGCTGGTTCAGGCTGTCATAGCAAACATTAGTAGGGAAATGAGGGTGATCTGAGGATCTTTGCATGAAATTCAAGTCACAGCTCATGTTCTGTAGGTACATCCAGAATAACTCTCCTACAACAGCCAAGGATCTGTGATAGGAACACGAGAGGCTTCAGAAGCAGCCGGGTTTTGAGTCAATGGGCTGTAACACTTTTGAAATCAATGATTATTTAAGAACTCCTAAAACTGCACATGGTCCAGCTGCCCTGCACAACACGAGCACTGGACCTGCTCTGCTCTCTGCTGGCTCTCTGCAAAGGGACAGTTTGGATCTGAGAGCTGAAGGCTGAGTGTGGCTCTGAACACCCCTTTTCCAGCCACTGCCACCACAGAGCTCTGCAGCAATTTTCTGTTCCAGGAGGAGCTGGAAATACTCAGCACTTGTCAGGATTCCTTTGTAGATTTAATAAATGACCTATTTATGGCCACATCTGCTTATTTGGGATTTCACCAATCCTGATGTTTATATAGTCCTGGTTTTGATTTTTGGGTGTTTTTACATTTTACATGATTCAAAGTTTACAACCACCTACAAAAGCACTGGGCTTCAAACATAAAGCTGCAAAGCCACCATCTATTCATTTTCCTTCTGACAGATTTTGAAAGATGAGCGGAAGTTTGTGTTTGGATAAGATGTTAAAGAACAGCACGTGCTCTGCCTTCAAACCCTCCGGGGGCACTTCTCACAAAGGATTTCCTCCAGTGTATTTAGCTGACCTCTACTGGGTGAGTTCACCTGTGGAAGTGATGAATTGTGCCCACATGACTAATGCCAGGGTGATGAAACCTTCCAGAAATTATTCTGGTGGGCAAGACAAAGTGACAAAAGCAAGGGATATGTGGTATGAGTTTGTGATGAGATCAGAGAGCCTTATCACATTCTATAGAGTACCTGTGCAGTGCTCTGTGAGACAAAGGCTGTGCTTGGATCACCTCATCAGTTCTGTCCCTGTGGATTTACTCCAAATTACAGGGAATTTGTTTCACAAAAGCATCACAACCCAAAAATTTCTCCCCTTTTCTGATAAAAATGCCATCTCTGTGAGTCAGACACGGCACTGTGATGAGCCTCAGAAGTAAAAGTCTGATAAATTGAACAACCTGCTTTCTGGAAGCACTAGGAGATTCTAATATTTGTCAGGGAGGACTCTCAGCTTGCCAGGAAGCCACTGGAAAGTAGACACTAACAAAGCATTCCATTTAAAGGCACAAAAATGCCATTGTAAGGCATAATAAGGGAACAACTTTAACTGTTCCAAAATACCTCTCAACCCACACACATGTCATACACCCTGATCCACTCAGCCTGGGGAAACCTGAGACAGGCTTCCAAGCAAAACTCCCTTGTAGTTTTTCCAGTCTCGAACAGAACATCCTTATCAAATCCATCCCACAGGAGACATTCCTTTTGATGAGGAAGCAGCATCCCTTCTCTGGCTGAGCTCTGGTTGTTTCCAGCCATGCATTTCAGAAGGAGCACTTGAAAGACTGACAGAAAAATGCTGAAAACTCAGATTTTAAAAAGGCCCTGATAATATGAAAGGATTTGCAATAGGAAATGGAGACCCATTGAGAACAGCTCAGACTCTGCAGCAGTTAATCTCTGGCATTCACAAAATTGTGTTTATGTGCCTGGACGGCGTGACAGGAGCTCTAAAATCTGATGGTGGAGGGATTCGCTTTGATTGCCTGGGAAAGGAGAGTTTGAGTGTGGGGGGGCAAGCTGTTAAATGTCTTCTCCTTTCTTCCTTCTCCCCCTGGACATCCAAACTGATGCAAGGAGGTGCCTCAGCACTCTCCTGTGGGGGTGTGTTTAATGTCAGCCTAGAATCAAGCAGTGCCTGGCTGGAATTCTGCTTCTCCACAATCTCTGGAAGCCCAGACATGCAAACTTCTTCAGGAGACAAATACTCCTCCACTTCTTCTTGAACAAATAAAGGAACCAGGAAACTCAGCCCTGCCCTTTCCTCAGGGTGGCAAAGAGAAAGCTGAACCCAAAGTTTGTCACCTGTGCTTACAGTGGGGATGCTCAGGGGTGGCAGATAAAGATGGGGCAGGAGTTTGGGTGAAACAGGGGCTGCAGTGGGTAATTCCTGCCAGGGAAACGGGGCTGCTGTGCTCTGCACACCCTCCTCAGCAGGCTGCAAGCCTTTTTGGAGCTCCTAGCAGTGGGGCATCACAGAATCACAGCACATGGGTTCATGCTCCAGCCTAGCTCCTGCTAGAAAAACAATGAAAAAGAAGAGGCAGTGCTGAGACAGGATAAATAAGGAGATAAATCACTTTGCAATACAATACAGCCAAAACCCGAAAATAAACAATTACTTTAAATCATATCAAGCACCCATCACAAACATCACATTTATACAATTGATCCATGTGTAAATTAGCCAATTAATTCTGAATTGCAACACTAATGAAATAATAATTATCTGTTTACAATGGAATGCTACGAGTGAAAGTCTGGAAACAGAAATAAAGACTGCAGCAAAATCCACTCAGCTCCATCACCAGTGGGCAAGGGGGGAATGGTCAATACCAGTCTTTAACATCCTGATATTGCTGGGGAGGGGGGATAAATAAAATACGTAAATAAACAAGAAATCTATGGACCTTAAATAATAGAAATAAAAAAATTCTCTTTTAGAACACTGCAGGGTTTTGCTTGTTTGTTTTGTAGTAAAGAATTGCAAAGTGGGAATTTCTTTTAAGTTAACCAGAGGCTGGTTTGATTTTTTGTCCTTGCTTGGCTTTCTACCGTGAATTGTTTGCCCTGAGGGACTCCAAAGGGATTAGGACCTCATAATTACCAAAGCAGTGAAAGATGGATGGAAAAGAGTGGGAGCTTCAGTGCAGAATTATTTCGGTGACTCATATCTAAATAAAATCTTCACTGAGATGGAGAAATACACTGGGGTCTTCTGTAAGAACTTTTCACCCTTGGCTTTTCATGTAAGAGCTGCACACATTCAGCACAGAGCTTTAGCCCAGGTCGCAGGCAGGAGCCTGAGTTAGGGGCTATTGGCTGTTTTCTGAACAGAAACTATTTCTGTCTGTCTGGGGTTTGTTCCTCTGTACATTTTACCCCAGAGTTAAGGGATATTCTCAGAGAAACAACATTTCTTTGCAAAATTCCCAACGACCTTTTCTTTACCAGGTGCTTTAAGCTGTTAACCAGAGCAGGAACAAGAAACAGTTGTTAATAACAGAATATTTCTGCAAAGTATCAATTGCTGAGACCCCATCCCCAAGATGTGTGGAAGGTACATGAACCACCATGTCTGTTGCAGCCAAAAATGTTGTGTGACTGGTTCTGTACAAATCCTCCCTCTATCTATAACCCCAAGTGCTCAGGAGGAGGAAAGACTCCTGGGCAGTTTGATCCAGATTAAAAAATGTCTCGTTTCAAATTGCCAAGTGGGTGTCTCTAAAACGAAATAGCAAGAAAAACCAGGTAGATTTGATCAAGGCATTAAAATATTTAGAAGTAGAGATTGTTGCTCTCTATGCACATGTGAGCACGTCTGAGTCCAGAGCTCTGCGTGTGCCAGGGCAGATTTGTGCAGGGCACGCTCAAAGGTGTTTCAAATGTTTAGAAGGATGCCAGAACTGATCCATCCTTCCTTCCTTCCTTCCTTCCTTCCTTCCTTCCTTCCTTCCTTCCTTCCTTCCTTCCTTCCTTCCTTCCTTCCTTCCTTCCTTCCTTCCTTCCTTCCTTCCTTCCTTCCTTCCTTCCTTCCTTCCTTCCTTCCTTCCTTCCTTCCTTCCTTCCTTCCTTCCTTCCTTCCTTCCTTCCTTCCTTCCTTCCTTCCCTCTCTTCCTTCTCTTCCCTATCTTCCTTCTCTTCCCTCTCTTCCTTCTCTTCCTTCTCTTCCTTCCTTCTCTTCCTTCCTTCTCTTCCTTCTCTTCCTTCCTTCTCTTCCTTCCTTCTCTTCCTTCTCTTCCTTCTCTTCCTTCTCTTCCTTCTCTTCCTTCTCTTCCTTCTCTTCCTTCCTTCTCTTCCTTCTCTTCCTTCTCTTCCTTCCTTCTCTTCCTTCTCTTCCTTCTCTTCCTTCTCTTCCTTCTCTTCCTTCTCTTCCTTCTCTTCCTTCTCTTCCTTCCTTCTCTTCCTTCCTTCTCTTCCTTCTCTTCATTTTCTTCCCTTTCTTCCCTTCCCTCCCCGGGTACGGGCGGGCAGTACGCGGCATTCCGGCCCTACCGGGGCTCCCGTAGCGGTTCCCGGTGTCCCGGGCGGTGCAGGGAGAGCTCCGGGCCCGCCAGGGGGCGCCCTGCGCCCGGACCCCGGGAACGACGGGGACGGAACCGGGAATGGGGCAGGGATGGGGATGGAACAGGGAATAGCAGGGACGGAGCCGGGAACGGGGCAGGCATAGAACCGGGAATGGGGCAGGGATGGATCCCGGGAGCGGCGGGGATGGAACTGGGAACGGGGCAGAAATGGAGCCGGGAACGGGGCAGGGATGGAACCGGGAACAGTGGGGGTGGATCAGCGAGCGGGGCAGAGATGGAACCGGGAAGAGCGGGGACGAATCTGGGAACAGGGCAGGAATGGAACTGGGGGCAGGAATGGAACTGGGAACGGGGCAGGGATGGATCCCGGGAACGGGGCAGTGATGGATCCCGGGATCGCCCCGTGCCCGAACGCGCAGAGCGGCACGGATGGATCCTAGAAGCACCGTGTTCCGAGAGCGGTAGGGATCGATCCCGGGAGCGCCCGGAGCTCGAAGCCCAGGAGCAGGGCAGGAACGAATTCCGGGATTGGGGCAGGAATGAATCCCGCCGCCTCCTGCCCTGAGCCCACCAGCGGCGGGCTCGGGTCGCCGCTCCGCCGCGGGCTCGACGTGTCCCGGCGGCCCCGGAGAGGCGGCAGGGCTGCCCGCGGTGCGGAGGGCACCGGCACCGTCGGGGCAGAGCTGTCCCGCCACCCCACAGCCCCAGCCCCGCAGCCGCCCGCTCAGTCGTTTGTGCCCCGCGGCGGAGCGGAGCGGAACGGAGCGCGTTGCGGCCGGAGCCTGTCCGGTGCCCGGTATCCCGGCGGGGCCCGGCCCGGCCCGCTCCCCCCCCGGCCGCGGGCGGCTTTTGTTGCCGGCGGCGCGGGGCGGGGGCGCGGGGGGCGGCGCGGCGGGGCGGGGGCGGTTTTGAGGCAGGAGCGGCGCGGCCCGTGCCATTCGCCCGCCGCCGCTGCCGCCGCGCCGCTCCCTTTGTGCCGCCGGCCCGGCCCCGCTCGCTGCCTAATTGGACTCCGCAAACGCCACGGACGGGCGGGCGGGCGGTCGCCGCCTCCGGGCACGGCGGCGCGTCGGGCGGGGGGGGCCGGGGCGGCTGCGAGCAGGGGCTGCGCGGAGCGCTCTCCTCCCGCCGCCTCCCGCCTGATCCCATTCGCCTTTGTGCGTGCCCAATCGCCGCGTGCTCCCCGCGCGGAACGGGGATGACATTTTGATTTCATCATTAGCATCCGGCGTCAGGTTGACGCAGCAGCAGCGGCGGCGGGAGGCGGCGGCGGCGGCGGCAGCGACGACCCCGGCTCTCCGCCTGCCCGCAGCAGCGCCCCGGTGCCGCGGGCTGCGCGGGTCCCCCCGGCCCCCCGCGCTGCCGCCCCCCCATGCGAGGGGCCCCCGGCCGGCCCCGCCGCCGCGCTCCCACGCCGCCCCGCCGCGCCTGTCCCCCGCGCCGCCGGGAGCCGCCACCTGCGCGCCGGGCGCGGGCTGCGGGGCCAGCGGCGGCCAGGAGCCGGGCGGGCAGCGGAGGATGCCGGAGACCGGGCAGGAGCCGCCCAGCGCCCCTCCGCCTCCCCCCAAGGAGTCCTTCTACATCAAGAACCTGCTCAACGGCGGCCCCCCCAAGGCGCCCCCCAAGCAGCCGCGGGCGCTGTTCGCCCCCTCGGGCAAGGCGGCGGTGGACGGCGCCGGCTTCGCCCTCTCGCAGGTGGGCGACCTCGCCTTTCCCCGCTTCGAGATCCCGGCGCCGCGCTTCGCCCTGAGCGCGCACTGCCTGGAGCGCGCCCAGACCTGGTGGTACCCCTACGCCCTGACGCCGGCCGGAGCGCACCTGCCCCGCACGGAAGGTACCGTCCCCGCAACTTCCATCGCTCCTTCCTTCCCTCCGTCCCTCCCCGGCGGAGCGGCGGGGCCCGGGGGCGGCGGGGCGCGGGGTGGCGCGGGGATCCGGCCGAACGGGACGCGGGGCCTGGGGGGTGAAGGTGTCTCTTTGTGTCCCTCGTGTCCCCCCTCTTCACGCCCCGCTCCGTCCTTCCCCATCCAGCCGCAGAGAAATCGCTGCTGAGGGACTCGTCCCCCGCCTCGGGCACCGACCGGGACTCCCCGGAGCCGCTGCTGAAGGCGGAGGGGGAGCAGAAGGAGCTGGACTCCAAGAGCCCCGACGAGATCGTCCTGGAGGAGAGCGACTCGGAGGAGGCCAAGAAGGAGGGAGGCGCGGAGGACTGGAAGAAGCGGGAGGAGAGCCCCGAGAAGAAGCCGTGCCGCAAGAAGAAGACGCGCACGGTGTTCAGCCGCTCGCAGGTCTTCCAGCTGGAGTCCACCTTCGACATGAAGCGCTACCTGAGCAGCTCGGAGCGCGCCGGCCTGGCCGCCTCGCTGCACCTGACAGAGACCCAGGTGAAGATTTGGTTCCAGAACCGCCGCAACAAGTGGAAGCGGCAGCTGGCGGCCGAGCTGGAGGCGGCCAACCTGAGCCACGCGGCCGCGCAGCGCATCGTGCGCGTCCCCATCCTCTACCACGAGAACTCGGGCGCGGAGGGGGGCGCGGGGGGCGGCGGAGCCCCCGGCACGCAGCCCCTGCTCACCTTCCCTCACCCCGTCTATTACTCGCACCCCGTGGTCACCTCCGTGCCGCTGCTGCGGCCCGTGTGAGCCCGGGAGGGGCGCGGAGAGGCGCGCAAGGCACCCGGCCGCCTGTGAGTACCGCAGCCCCCCGTGCGGGGCGCCCGGCCGGGGGACACGAGTGCGGGGCTGGGGGGACCCCTCGGCGGGTGGGGGTAGGAGGAAAGCCGCGGAAATTTAGGAGGAAAACAAGAAAAAAAAAGATAATAAGAAAAAGAGATTAAAAATCTGGCGGGGGGGGGAGGGAAACGAAAATGAGGGAAATGAAAGCGGGGGCTTGTAGAGAACCCTGGAGCTGTCACACCTTTTGTAAACGTGGGTGAAAACCGCGATGGTCTCGCTCTCTCTCTCGGTGGCTTTAGTTTTATTTTTGTAAAAAAAAAAAAAAAAAAAAAAAAAAAAAAAAAAAAAAAGAAAAAGGAAAAAAAAAAGAAAAAAAAAAGAAAAAAAAACGGGGAAAAAAGGGATAGTAATAAAATAAAACGAATGGTCCCAGGCCACTCCTCGAGATTTGCCAAACGCTAACGGGAAGCTGAATTTCTGTTCCTTTCGGATCTCTCCTTCTGCCTCCAAATAATTGTTCAGGCTCCTGATCCTGTCGTGACTCAAACTTCATCGACCACGGCTTTTCATTTAAGCAGACCTTTGCCTCTTTGCTTGCCCACGTTTTGTACCTTTCGGTTTCTGCCATGAGACTTTCACGAGCAAGAAATACAGCCTCAAAGTGAACGGTTAAATACACTCGCACGCTTTGAGTGACCCTTATTTATTATCGTTTACTTAGACATTTTTAATTCTTGTTTATAATTCTTGTTTTCCTAGTTGTCGGGTCGTTTCGGGTTTTTTGCGTTGTAAAGTTATTTCGGTATCTGGGGGGGGGGGGGGGGGAATCTGTGCCCTTTTGCTTTCTTTTGTAATACTAATTATTATTATTATTATTAATATTATTGTACTTTTGAACTGTGCAATATTGTACGACGATTCTTAAAGCACTGCTTTTATTTGAATGGTGAGGAAAGGGTTTTTAGCATTGTAAAATTGCGTTTCTTCATGTTGTGCAAAATGAAATAAAAAAGATTTAAAAGCGAAGGAAAGTGAGAAGAGAGGAGCAGGGCATGGGAATTAGCATCAGCCCGGCTTATGCGAATAAATAAGGGAGATTCGGTGAGCTGGGCGCTTTAAGTGAAGGACAATCAACTTTAGGGGAATTTTAATTTATTTGATATGATGTACAGTTTTCTTCTAAAGTCCATTGAGTATGTGGATTTTAATAGGCAGAAATCAAGTGAGGAGTGGACACCTCTAGTCTCTCTCTGTCTTAGTGTCTGCTCACCTGTTGTCTGACAATTGTTTGCTGTCTTCCCAAGGGTTTGGGTCAGTTGATTTCTTTTCTTTGTTCGATTTTAAATTTTGTTTTCCAATTTCAGTTGTATCCCCTGCCCTCTCGCTTTCTGTTAGGGATCGGTCCTATTTTTAAAACAGCCTATATTGTTATAAACTTAATGTTGTGGTGCAAAAAAAAAAAAAATCAATAAAACCCGTTCCTTATCATTTTTAAAGTGTGGTTTCGGGCGGAAAAAAATAATAATTAAAAAAAAAAGAAGATAAATAAACAACAACATGTGGGGTGGGGGGAAAGTGGGAATAACAAAATAAGTCAAATGTTGTGTGTGAGCTGCGGGGCTGCGGGTAGGCACGGAGCCGATCCTGATGGGGAAATCTCCTTGGAGCGGGGATGCAGAGGGGACGGGATGGGCAGAAGGATGGGGATGGGCAGAAGGACGGGGACGGACAGAGGGAAGGGATGGGCAGAAGAACGGGGATGGACAGAAGGACGGGGATGGGCAGAGGGACGGGGATGGGAAGCCTGCCTTGGTGCAGCCCCGGGGCTCACGGTGCCCGGCTCGCCCCGAGCGAGGGTCGCAGGGCTGGGAGGGGGCAGCGGGGGGGTCCCTGCCCATGGGAGCGCCGCCTCCCCCCCGAGGGCTTTCCCTGAACTCCCGGCGCCCCTTCCCCTGCGCCCCCCGTGCCCCTCCTGCCCCACGGTGCCCCAGCCCTGTGCCCACGGCCGCGGCCGTCACGCGTGTTCCAAGCCCCGGCAGGGTTTATTTGGAGAGAGGATCGCTCTCCGCTTGCCGCAGATTGGCCCGAATCGACGTGTTGATAGCGCCGAGGGCAGGATTTGGGGCCAAAGAAATCAAAATAAAACTCAGCGTTGCGAAAAGATAATCCCGCGGTTTCTTTTCGTTTGGGATAAAAACCCTGGCAATGGGTCGTAAATGAAAAATAAACAGAGTTTCGGGGTCAAAACGCGGTGCTGGCTGTGTCGCCTACAAACAGAGCGATGCCTTTGCTGTTTGCAGTACCAACTTTGGGACAAGTCGCTTGCAGCCCATTAAAAATATTGTTGTCATAGTAAATACGTCTTTCCATTTTACAGCGCGGCAGCACGATGTTATCAAACGGCAAGGAAAAAAAGCTCATTTATTTCTGGTCAGCGCTCAGAAAACGATTCCGGACCCTCCTGGCCGTCTCCCAGCACAGGAAGGAGCCGATGGAAGCAGCGCGGCCCCGGTTCCGCGGCGCGGCCTTTGCGCGGGTGCGGGCAGCGGGCGGCGGCTCCGTCCCGGGACTGTCACGGGCATTTCCCGGGGGAACCGTGGTCTCGGTGGGGTTGATGGGGCTCGGCAGGATTTTTTAAAATCATTATTAAGGATGGAAAAAAAAAAAAAAAAAAAGAAAGAAAGAAAGAAACTAAGCATTCTCAGCAGATCCCAGCTTTTCTGCTTCCCGCTTGCACACGGCGGGATCGACAGCAGGCGGATGCTGTGAGAGCTGGCGGTGAAGCTGGGCCGTGGGCCGAGGCTCGGTGAGCCCGGTCCGCTGCCCCCCTCCCGCAGCCGGAGCTCCCCACAGCCCGGCCGGGAGGGACGGCTCGGAGCGGGATAGCGGGATGCTCCTTTCGCCCGCATCCGCAGCGACCCCGGCCCGGCGCTCAGGCTTTTCTCGAGCCTTCAGGAGGTGTCCCCAAACTCCATCCTATCCCTCAAGGATCCAGCGAAACGCGAAGCGAAAGGTTCCGTTTCTCCCTTCGAGGAGAAGCAGCGAGGGCTCCGCCAGCCCCGGCGCTCCTCGCTGCGCTCCGGGCGGGGAGCGCCGACCTGGAGCGGGACAGGAGCGGGACAAGAGCGGGACAGACTGCCAAGGGAACCCCCACCCCCTCCTCCCGCATCTCTGGCCCCGCTTAAACTTTCTGGAGGTCCCGCATCACTCTGGGATGGAGTGAAAGCAATCGCTTTGAGCGGTGGAAGGAAAATCATCTTCACAGAAACAAAAACTCTCTGTCGGGGAGGTGGGGGCGATTCAAAGAAAGTTGCTTCGATCTTCTCGGCTGTTGGCAACTCCGCGACCACTCGTGTTTACTGCTGCAGCCGCGCTCGGCAAATCTCTGCCTTTGTTTGCAATTGGAGAGATAACGCGGTTCTTCTCGGCCACTGTTTTGAGCAGGGCTGAACAGAACTAGCTCGCCTGTTTGTGGTCGAAACACACATGTATTTCTTTTATTTGGTAGTAAATAGGGGGTTGCTGTGTATAGCAAACAGCGGGGGGAAAGATATAAACTTCCCGGCCACCAGATTTGGGGATTCAGAAGAGTTTTGCTTTGCGGAGGCTGCGGCAGGAGCGGTCCGGCCCCTCCAGCAGCCGCACGCTCCCGGCGACCCACGTTGGGAGGTTGGTATTTTTTATCCTAATTATTATTGATAAATTCTTTTTTTTTTTTTTTGTTTTAGCCGAATATTCTCAAATTTTCTGGTACAGGTCGGTGGGAAATGTTTGATTCTGCTGTCGGTGTCTGCGACGTGCAGAACGGGCGGCAGAGGTGGGGACACGCGGAGCCGCTCCGAGGGAATAATCCCGCTTTAAAGCAGTGGTGGAAAACCCTGTGGGTTTGGGTTTCAGGGTTTTTTTTTCCCAAATATGCTGCAAGTGTCTCTGTAATAATCACTTTACTCTATCGACTTGGCATAGTGTGCTAACGGAATGAGAAGACCATTAAGAGCATTAACAGATTGGTACAGCATAATGCTTCAGTTCATATTGATCGTAAAACGTCTGTAAAATATTGTTTCAAATGAATCTATTGTTCCTGCGCTCTTTCGGCGGTGTTGATGACCTTGGTTTGTTCTCCCGCATCCAAATTATTCTCTCGCCGCTCCCATATGATTGGGGACCGGCCGGTGGGACCTGTCGCCGCCGTCCCCGCGGACCTTCACCTACCCGAAAGCGTGGTTTGAGGGGTCAGAATCACCTCAAAAATAAGGAAAAAATAGGAAAACTTATGTAGGAGGGAAGGGAGCGGTGCGAGCGCGCCCTGCGTGCGGGGAGCGGCTCGCCCGAGCCTCCCTCGCTCCGCTCCGCACCGATAAAACCTCTCCCGGGATCAGAGCCCCGGGAAGCCCCCAGAGCTGCCCAGCGGACACTTCTGAAGCTGTTTAGATGAATATCAAGTGAAGGGGACGCGGATCCTGCGGGCAGCCCCCAGGGGCGCGGGGGCACCGCGGGGAGCGCAGCCCGCGCCCGGGGCCTTGGTGGCTCTGCCGAGCTGCCCGTGCATATTTTAGCGCCCAAATCAGCCAATCCCCTCGATCGGAGCGATTTCAAACTCCGTGGAAGGGGGCTGGAAGGGGCCGTGGGGCGGCTGTCCCCCCGCGTGTCGCCCAGCGCAGCGCGGAGCGGCCCCGCCGGTCACTCGCGGGGAATGAAACCTCCGCTTCCCCCAGGTTTGGTCACCTGGTCTCGGCTCTCCTGAGCTCCGGTATTTTAAATAAATATAAAGAATCTCTTGCTCTCCTCAGCTCTATTCGCCTTCATGATAGAGTGGAACCATCAGATTTTCATCAAAGTTCTATTAAGTGAAACATAGGTTGCAGGGCACCCTCTGATTGAAACAGTTTAAATTTTAATTGTGTTTTTAATTTGACATATAGTTGCAGAAAGGAATGACACTACAACGCCAAGGGGCGGTCGATTTTCTTAATTTCTCCCAGAGGAATTGATGAGTCTATCAGGCCACTAGATTGGAAACACATTAAAGCTCTCTGGTTAGGTTGTTAATTGGAACTTGATGGATAGGGGGCCTTGGATAGGCTATGCTGATCCAATCTTCATGACTTTCTGTTTTCCAATAAATTACACGATTCATTTTCCAGCCACAGATTACATAAATTGTACACCTCTAGGGCTCTCTTTTTCAAATAGGGAGCCCTTTTCCCCAAAAGCCTATTGCGAGATGTCATTTGCACCAAAAAACGAGCAGCAGAGGCTCTTGAATGAAAATCGAAACATAATCAACGTTTATACTTAGAAAATTTATTGAGATCATTTTCTCTGGTATTTCCTTATTTTAAAGTTTGGACGCGCCATATATCATAATCCACACGTGTAAAGGGGACTGTGTTTAATATTTATCGAAGCTTGATTCCAAGATCAAACTTGTTTATGACTTCATCTGTCATTTCAGAGGGAACCTTCTCCCGATATTACGGCCGCTCAACAAGCCTATTTTCCGAGTGCTGCAAAAGCAGCGGAGATCAATTTTTATTAGGCTCCATTTGAAAGCTTGCTCAGGGCCACTTTAATATCGAGCATTGTAATAATCTGGAGATCTAAACTTTAAGCGTTCGCTCTGTCTTTCAAAGTTTATCTTTGCCGCGCCGTTTGATCATCGCTGCCCCGACGGGACGGAGCTGCGGGTCGCCCCCTCGCAAAACCCTTCCCGCGGCCCGCAGCCCCTGGCCTGATGAATATTTGATCAGATGCTAATGAGAGCGCGGCTGGGCCGCTCCGAGCCGCCGTTCCTCCCTTCCCGACCGCGGCATCCCGCAGAACCCGCTTGGCTTCCCTCCCTCCCGAGCGGAGCGGCCGCTTCACAAGTTTGGCTTAAATACTCGTTTCGGGGAAATTTTTACTCATTTTAGGGAAACTCTGGAGGTTTCCGAGCTGCCCGCAGCGCTTGTCCGTCCCGGCCCGCCCAGCATCCAAACTCGGGGCGTCCCCTCGGCCCGGCCGCCGCCACTCGTGCGGCTCCCACGGGCAGGACGCGCTCCGTGGGGAAGGGAGGGCAGTGCCAGGGCCGCGCTGTGCCAGGGCCGCGCTGTGCTGGTGGCATTCGAAGGCACGGAGCTGCCCATGGAGCTGGAGGCAGCGGTGCCACCGCAGTGTCACGTCGGGGGATGTCCCCTGTGTCGCCTTCCCTCGCTGCTCCGGGCCCGTCCCCGCGCAGGATCCGAGGGCTGGCAGCGCTCGGGGGCTCTCCCAGCTCGGGCAGGTCCCCCGGACGGCTTTTGGCCCCGGGAGGGCTGTGGGGTCTGCGTGCGGGGCCAGCCGGGGCGGCAGAGCGGGATGAAGGACGATTTCTTAAATTGTATTTCAGTGCGGGGTCTTTCCGGGTTAATGAGCTGACATCATGATTAAAGCTGACCATTTGTAATGTGTCGCGACCCTGTTGAAAAGCACTGAAAAGGTTAATGTGGTAAAACAGGACAGCACCTGCCCCTCAGAGGGAGAGGAGGAGCAGGAACACTTTTCCTAATCAATTAGTCCATTAATGAGTCTATCAAGTAGTTAAGTAGTTAAAGATTATGCCACTGGTCTGGATAACAGTCGTCATCTCGCTATACCTAATTATATTATAAGTACTTTATTCAATATACCGGACATAATATGGTGACTCGGAGTTAATGAAAATGTCATTTTAAAACGTCTTGACATTTGTCTCTATTGATTTGTATATTTCCATCTCATTCTTTGCTTTCCTCTATTTGATTTTTCTTTTTCTTTTTTTTTTTTTTTTTCTTTTAATTTTTGGAAGGGGGGAGGGATTATTTCTGTAGAGAGGGAATCAACAGCTGGAGCTCGCAGAGACCCCCGCCCCACCCTGCTCGGGCAACCCGGGGTTAAAAACCCGGTGCCACGGCCCTGCCAAGGGCAAGGCCATTGCACCTGGACACGGATGCGACCAAACCCAGCAGGATTTCCGAGCTGCAGCAGCGCTTCCCACTCGCTCCCCTCTGCGGGATCCTCCCCGGCCGGGGATGGCGGCGGGCTCGGGGGCAGCCCGACCCACGGACACGGGTGTCCGCAGGGAGGAGGGCCAGGGAGGGAGCGCATCCCTCCGGAGGGGCGGCAGCGGGGAAATGGAGGCGGAGAGGGCGGCAGGGTCTGCCCGGGACAGGGGTCGTGGGGCAATGCGGGGACCAGGCTGGTGTTTTCCACACCGGCCCCGTTACCGGGGCTCCTTCCTGAGCCTTC
Source organism: Ammospiza nelsoni (assembly GCF_027579445.1). Lineage (NCBI taxonomy): Eukaryota > Metazoa > Chordata > Aves > Passeriformes > Passerellidae > Ammospiza > Ammospiza nelsoni. Next base: position 4,271,995 of record NC_080640.1, on the reverse strand, counting down.
CCAGGGCGATGGGAGGGAGGGCCCAGCTCCCGGTGCCAGGCGGCCGTCGGGGCTCGGTCTCCACCCGGTACCTCCGGGGAAAGCGGCTCCAGGCCCCAACACCGCGGCCTGGGGAGCCTCTGGGGCTCCGTCTGCGCCAAGGAAGGTGCTGGGTCCCGGCGGGGTCCTTGCCCTCGGCCCCGCGTTCCCTTTGGGACAGATGGGACGCAGCAGCTGCCACCTGCGGGTGTCCCCTCCGAGGGCAGGAGCTGCGGTGGCTGTGATTTATTCCCAGCCCGAGGGGAAGAGCCCCTGAGTGCTGGCAAAGTTTATTTGGAAATGCAGCGGCACGTACCCTCCCTCCCTGCTCCCCACGGCTTCCAGGCCCGGGGATCCAAACGCGGGAGGCATTTCCTGGGACATTTGTCACCGGCTGCAGCACAGCAGCGCAAATCCCGGATTCTGGAAGGTTTCCCATCGCTGCCAAGCAGGCAACATACACCGTGACAGGTTTTTTCCCTCGTTTAATGAGGAGCAGGGTAAAGATGCCCGGATATGCACAAGGTGTTCATCCCGACACCCCTCGGGCGGCATGAGCCATTCAGCCCACGTCGCTGCCGCCCACTCGAGGCGGAGGGCAGGAGGGATGGCGGGCGGCCAGCATCCCTCCTCCGGGGCCGCGGGGTCAGCCTAGCCCCCGGGGACAGCGGCGAGTCCCCGCCGGGGGTTCCCCCCTTCAGCTCCAGTGCACCCCCCCGTGCCTCCCCATTCCCGGAGCCCGCGGCTTTCCAAACTTTCCGTGTCCGCCGCCGCCGTGATTGGCGCGGCGGAGGCCACCTCCATGCAAATGAAGCCCCGCCGCCCGGCGCCCGCAGATCAATAGGGACGCGGGGGAAGGAGCATGCATTCCGCCTGCCTCGGCGCGGGGAGAGCCGGCCGCCGCACGCCCCCAGCGCCCCCCGAAACTGCCCCCACCGACGGCTCCCCGCAGGCTGCCGGGGCACCCCCCGCCCGCGCAGCCCCTCTAAAGCGACGGCTTCCCTCCTCTGCTTTCTTATGAACCCAGGATGAGCAGCAAAGAAGAGCCGAGCAAGTGCTGTCCGGCGGCTGCTCCCATCTCCAGTTTCACCATCCAGTCCATCCTGGGCAGCGGCAGCGCCGAGCCCCCCCGGGAAGCCGCAGACAGAGCGCCCGCCTGGCCCGCCCGCGCCCGGACCCTGTCCCTGTCCTCGGAGGACGAGGAGCCGGAGGAGAGCTGGAAGCACCGCGGCTGCTTCTGCCCCGAGGCTCAGGGCCCCGCCGAGGCGTGCCGCAAGCACCAGCCCCCCCTCAGCTTCACCTGTCTCGGTGAGTAGCGCACGGATGGGACGGGGCGGACGGGAAGGGCCGCGGGTCCGGCCCCCGCCGGGAAGAGGGAGGCGGGAGCACGCCGCACCGTCTCGGGGCACAGAGTGTTTGCGCCGTCCGTGGGGGAAGCGGGGAGGAAGGGATTCCAGGAAAAATTGGGTGTTTTTTAAAAAAAATCTTTTCCATCTCATCCGGCGTTGATTTCCCCGAGGGATGCGGCGCGATGGATAACGCTCGTTTTCTTAGATTCTGATTACAGCGCTCGGGCGCAGGGAAGAACGGTGCTTATTTATTTATAGTTTTTAGCATTATTTCTGAATAAACGGTCTGTGAAATGCCATGCTGTAAAGTAAAATTTGCCGGCTCGTGTCGGATAGGAAGATTGGTACTCAGCTCTTTTCACTGTGGCACGCACACCCACCTGTCCGTCCATCCATCCATCCATCCATCCATCCATCCATCCATCCATCCATCCATCCATCCATCCATCCATCCATCCATCCGTCCGTCCATCCATCGGGGGCACAGGGATACCCAGAAGGGGATCGCTTCCCCCTGTGTCGATTGTGTGTTCCCCCGGGGGCAGAGGCGGCGGGTGCCTGCCCGGGGTCTCGCCCCGGTGCTTTTTCCCTGCGGGCCGGGGGTCTCGGCCGGCGGGGGTCCCGGTGCCGGTCGCCGTGCGACCCCCGCGCTGTCGCTCTGTTGCAGGCAGCGCCAAGGGGAGCGGAGCGGCGGCGGCGGGCAGCGGGGAGCGGGGGCCCTTCCTCTCGCCCCCCCAGCAGGACTGTAAGGACGAGAAGGAGAAGCCGCTGGGACCCTCCTCGCCGTCCTGCGGGGAGCGGCAGCGCGAAGGCGGGGACCGGCAGGCCGGCGCCGCCAAGAAGAAGACGCGCACGGTGTTCAGCCGCTCGCAGGTCTATCAGCTGGAGTCCACCTTCGACATGAAGCGCTACCTGAGCAGCTCGGAGCGGGCCTGCCTGGCCTCCAGCCTGCAGCTCACCGAGACCCAGGTGAAGACGTGGTTCCAGAACCGCAGGAACAAGTGGAAACGGCAGCTCTCGGCCGAGCTGGAGGCGGCCAACATGGCCCACGCCTCGGCGCAGACTCTGGTGGGGATGCCGCTGGTGTTCAGAGACAATTCCCTCCTGCGAGTGCCGGTGCCCCGGTCCATCGCCTTCCCCGCTCCTCTCTACTACCCCGGCAGCAACCTCTCGGCCTTACCGCTCTACAACCTCTACAACAAGATCGACTACTGAGCCCCGCGCCCCCCGCCCCGTCGGGACCCGCACCGGGAGCGGGGCCGGGGCTCCGTGAGGGGCTCTCGGGCCGCCCCCATGGAGGGGACACAGCCCCGAAACTGATGGGAGGGACGGGCAAACGGAGAGCCCGGGGCGCCGGGGGCACCCCCGCTCTCCCCTCCTGCCATCCTGTCGCTTGAAAAGAAAAAAAAAATTAATTAAAAAAAGCGTTATTTCAGATCTGTAAATATTTTTAAAGAAAGTAAGAAAGAAAAAAAAAAAATTAAAGCGTTTTAAGCCTCGTTTATAAATTTGCCACCTCGGTCGCGTGTTCCCGAGGGGGACCGGGGGTGTCCTGAAGCCGGGCCGGGAATGGCCCGGGAGATGCACGGGAGAGCCAAAACGACTCGTAACGCCGAGAGTTTGTTTTGACGGAATTTTTGCTCCTTATCTCGTTTCGTTTTGCTCCTTATCTCGTTTCCTGCAGGGAATCCCAGCCGGGCCCGACCGTCCGCCCGCACCGGGGGCTCGCTGCTCTTCTCCCGGCTGGGAGATGAGGGGCAATTCCCGAAAAGTTTCGTTAAACGGGGACTTTTTTTTCCTGTTTTTTGAGTGTTTCAGTGGAAGCCGCGGTGATGGGCTTGGTGCTACCGGGGCTGGTCCCTGCTCTACGCGGGCCGGGCTCGCACTGGGCATCCTCGACGGCTCCGCACGGGACACGGCCTCGGTGGGTCACCCCAGACCCGTAAATCCCGCGGATAGGGGCGATTAAACTGCGGCCACCGGCTCCGTGCCGAGCGCCGGGGCTGTAACAGCGACAGCAACGAGGACAGCGAAAAACAAACGCCCGAAAACCAGAGAAATTAAATATCCGAAGGGATAAATAAGGCGTTTTTCCGTGCGGGGAAGGAGAACGCTCTCCCCGCGCTCCACAGCCGGTGTTTGAGCCGCAGCCCCGGGGTAGCGGCAGCCGGGCCGGGGAACACAGCCCCGCTCTGTCGCTCCGCCTTTCGGACTCTATTTTTAGCGGTAATAACTCGTATTTCGGGTTTTATCCCTTCGCATCGCTGCAGCCCAGCAGCAGCCTCTCTTTCCGAGCTGTTTCCCCGGGGGTATCTCCCGGGCCCCTCCGTTATCAGCCGGGCCGGGACGGGGAGAAGGCAGCGCTCCCCTCACGGTGCCACTGCCCCGGCAACAGCGAACTACAGCTCCCGGCATGCCCCTCGGCGGGCTCGCGGCGCACGTCGGGCACGCAGCGCCACGCGCGTTCGAACCGGCCAATCGCGGGGGGCGGGCGGCAGTGCGCGCGCGCGGGCGGCGGCGGTGGCGGCTGAGGTGAGGCCGGGGCCGGGGCCGGGAATTCGGGACCGGGGGTTCGGATTGAGGGTTTGGGGTCGGGGATCCGGGACCCTGGGCACAGCCGAACCCTCCCTCCCGGCCGCGTGTTCGTTCCCGGTGCGGCGCCCTCCGTGTCTGGCTGCCAGGCCTTTCCCTCACTCTCTTCCTTCCCCGCAGCGTTTTCCTCACCCCGGCGCTCCTCACAGGGACCGAGGCCTCGGCGCTGCCCGGACTCTGAAAGCTTTTCCTTGGCGGCCCGTGGAGCAGCGGGAGGAGCTCGTTCAGCATGAAAACGGTACTTTTGAGTTTCGTGTTTTGTGAATAAAAGCGCGGGAGGGGATTCCCGAGGCTCTCAGCGGAGCGTTCTGCTTTGTTCCGTCTCCTCCGTCCACCTGGGTGACACCTGTGCCAAGAGGAGCTATAAAAGCACAGGTTTCTTGCTTGCTCACTATAAATTTTTTTTTCCCATTTTTTTTTTTTTTTTGCCAAACTGAACCCCGTGGTTAACTCAGAATCGCCATTTTAGCAGCATGTGCTTTCTCTGTAATATTTAAAAGTTTTTTTTCCTCAACATTTCACCAGGACTTTATTGTTTGACATGGGCACAGTGCTGTGGTTTGGAATCCTGGTTGTGTTTTTATGAAAGTGTGGGTCTTATATTTTTTTTTTTTTACCATGTATAAGAGGCAGGATATACTTAAATTCTGATATTATGAACATTGTTAAAAATATCTTTGGGACATCCTTCCAGGTTTCATGTGTGAGTAGCTTTGCCTCCTGGAGTTGCTTTTGGGCTGGTTAGTAATTTGTACCAGGCCTCAAATAATACAGTAACTTGTACCTCAAATCTCATGTTTTGTTATTTGAGCTTTCTGGCACAGTAATAAGCTTGTCCAACTTAATTGCCTCAGTTGTTCTGAATTCCTTTAGGTTTTGTGTCTCTGGACCTGCATCTGAAACACCCTCAGCAGGTGCTGCTGAATTCCAAGTAACATTCCCATGGAAAGATGTGTGGCACAACCTCAAGCCTCTCTTTCCCCAAGTGTTCCCAAAGCAGGGCTGAAAAAGGGGCTGAGAAAGAAGCTTCTCTATTATTAAAAGGGTTTTTTCCCCTTAACTTCATGTTTCAGTAGCAGAAATAGCACTTTATGTTGACACAGTGGTTGGTTTTTGTGTTTTTTGAAGGGTGTCTTAGCAAAGCTCCCACTCAGGAAATCTCTCCAGTGCAGGAAAGTTTGTTCCTCACTTTATTACACAACCTGATGTTGTTTAGCTGCTGACAAGCACTGACCTGGAACCACTGTGCCCTAAATTTGTACCTTGCCCTATCTGCTTCTTATCTCCCGATTTATTCTCAGAGATGATTTATTCCTGATTTATTCTCTTACCTTGGCAGTTGTGCATACAAATTCTGTAACAGAGTTACAGAAAATCTGAGCTAGTTCACTGCTCTGCCCCTTTAGCAGAAGGTAAATGTGCTGTGGAGGCCTTGAGAAACCTTGAGAAGAGGCTGTGGTTGTTTTGGTGGTGGTTTTGTGGATGTGTAACCAGCACTTTCTTCTTTCAGAGTGTTTGTAAGGCCTGAGCTCTTTTCCTGGTGAAATTTGCAGTTCATAACTTCTGCTGTCCTTGGAAGTTTTCAACAAACTGGTCCTGGATTGGGAGTGCTGCATTTACCTTTTGATTGAATTGTTGATGTTTTTTCCTGGTCACATCCCTGTTCTGTGGTCACTCCACATTTCAGAACTTCACAAAACAAAACTTTCCTTTCTTTACCTGCTCTTTGGATTCTAAGAGAGGGGGAAAAACAATCTTAAAGCTTTTTGTTGCACATATTTCACAGCATCTTGGAAGCCTAAAGGTCTGAAAGTTGCACAGTGCCCAGAGCTACATAAAAGATGATCCAGTTGAAATTCTTGGGAGTGTGTGACAGTCACACCAATCCAGGAGCAAACCAACACTTTTTGGAGTTTTCAAATCCCAATTCCTTTCTCCTAATACATATTTTTAAAAGTGACTTTTTGATGTTCACAGTAACTTATAAATACTTCAAAAATCACAGCCACACACTCAGCAGACTGAGGGAAATACTTTTGTAAGTAACAATAGCTCAGCTTATAGGTTATAATAATGATCATAATATTTTTGTGTTGTTTATACATGTTGCATTTGATATTTAAAAGCTCTCTGTAGAGAAAAGCACTTCTTGAGGTTTTGGACAGGGATTGGCATCTTGAATTTTAGAGTTTGGAGACATTTGGGTGTTCTGAACCTGTTCTGTGTAAAATCCAGTGAAGTTTTAAGCTGCCTTTCAGAGGGCTCAGTCTTGTTCCCTTGCTAGGCCTGTGTTCTTGCAGTCACTAAAATTGCATCTGTGCCTTATTGTCTGCAGATGACAGGATCGAACGAGTTCAAGCTCAACCAAACTCCAGATGATGGGATTTCATCAGTGAAGTTTAGTCCAAACACTTCTCAGTTTCTGCTGGTTTCATCCTGGGACACGACTGTGCGGCTCTATGATGTCCCTGCCAACACCATGAGACTCAAATATCAGCATTCAGGAGCTGTCCTGGACTGTGCTTTTTATGTAAGTGTGGAGGGCTTTTTAAATTATTATTTTACAAAATATGAGCAATTGTCAGTCCCTGAAATTAAAGAGAGGCCTACCAGTGATTTTTTTTCACTGAATGTTTTGTCATGTGGCTGCTGCTGTGCTGTGGATCAACACTCAGGTTCTCAAATGGTGTCTCCCTTCTAAATCAGTTTTAGCATTATCCTGCACCTAGATGGGACTTAGGTTGTCAGTCATTTAAAATATGAAGAAATGGAAATTATTTGGTCCAGCCTGAATCTGCCTTTTAAAAATTTATTTTTGTTTTACTTCTAAACTAAAAAATTCATATTGCTCAAAGCACTTAAACATTTTGTAAAGCTTCTGTCTGTTTAAATCTGTTTACACCAGACTTTAACATTTGTGTCTGAATTCCTGTCTTCCCAAAACTCCTGAAAGCACATCCTGTGTTATGAGTTCAGGATGCTGGATGCAGAGCAGCCATGGAAACTTAATAAAGTAAATTTTATGTTTTATAGGATCCTACCCATGCCTGGAGTGGGGGGCTGGATCAGCAACTGAAAATGCACGACTTAAACACGGACCAAGGTGAGCAGATTGAACTCTGAGTGCTGTCAGCAGCTGGGCTGAGCTTCAGGTTTGTGTACTTACATGCACAGAGCATTCTTCATTCAGGCTCTATAGCTGGGGGATATTGAAGTATCTGCAGAATAACCAGTGACCCTAATAAGGACCACCTAAAACCTGGAAGAATTTGGCATTGCCAGAAGGTTTGGTGGCTGCTTGCAGGGTGCATTGAATTGGTTTTCTGATGATAATCCTGCCCTGCCACAGGCTGCAGTGGCTCAGTTAGGGAGCCAAGCTGAACTAAAGCTGAACATTTTGTTTTTCAGAGATTTGTAGTTTGGATGTATTTAGAATGATCTTTTATGGCAGAGGATATATGGAGCTTTTGATTTGTCAGTCATGGCCTTGTGCTACAGATTTTTTCTAAGAAAACATTGCTTGAAATTAACAGTTCCAGTGCCTTGTTGGTGCAGAATATGGAATTGGTTTGTCTCAACTTTTTGTGTGTTTTTAGAGTGTTAAAGAGAAAAGCAAATTTCAGCCAGTCACCAGCACCTGCCAATAGCCAGGGCTTGGCAAATCAGTGTGTGCAGTAATGGTACCAAAAAGCTCAAATAATTCTGCCATAGCTGACTTCCTACAAGTATTTTAATATTTTCATTAAGGTTCTCATTGCTTTCTCTTGTCATATTATTGATGCACACAACCTTAAGTTGCTTTCTGTGTTAGTGTGTTTGTCAGTGTGATACCAGTGGGTGCTTTATACCTTTAAAGATCTCTCAGTGACTGCCTGAAATTCTTTAATCCTAAGCTCAAGCTCATAAATTTAAATGTAACAGTGCTGATCTTTGCAAAAGTTATGCTTCTGAAGGCTGAACTATCCTTACAGGGACTTCTGGCATAGAAATGCACCTGTAGAGTGTCAGAAAATGCTTTGTGCTGCAGTGGTGTTCTTTTGCAAAATTTTGTGTTTTCTTACAGAAAACCTTGTTGGTGCCCACGATGCTCCTATCAGGTGTGTGGAGTATTGCCCAGAAGTGAATGTCATGGTGACTGGCAGCTGGGACCAAACTGTCAAACTCTGGGATCCCAGAACTCCCTGCAATGCAGGAACCTTCTCCCAGCCTGAAAAGGTGAGTGGAGCACCCCAGGTGCTAAATAATGGGATAATAATTCATCCTGGGACTGGAACACCACAAGGACACTGCCTTGGGCTGAAGTTGTGAAGCTGTGAGCTGATTTTGTGAAGTTATATTTCATGTTTTTTAAACTGGGTGGAAGTGTAGCATTTTACATGACTGGTATTCAGAATGTATTGCTATTTTTGGTGAGCCCTTTGAGCTTTCCTCAGTGTTCCTCCATTCTTGGTGCTTGTGCTGGACCACTTCCTTTAAATTTCAAATAAATTTGAAGGAAAGCCAAGCATCTTGGTTTAATTGTAAAATGCACATTTTATTTCCTTAAATGTTAAGATTTAGGTACATCAGACCCTGGCAGTCCTAAGGTCTGATTGTTTTGGAGTATGCACAGAGAAATATCTATGTAGGAGATCTTTTTTGTTGCCTGAAATAATATTTTTGGTTTTTACTTGTGTTCAAAAAATTGAACAGAATTGCTTGGTTTGTGATTTGCCTGTTTTGTATTAATGCCTAGTAAATTTGGACATTCTCCTAAAGCTGAAATCCTCTGTGCTAATGGGAGACTCAGAGAAATAAGATAAAATGGGATGATGTTTTCAGCTTTTTTCTAATGGCCACATGATGTGTTAACTTCTCATGCTGCTTACAGAAAAAACAGGAATTTCTGTTAATTCTTTTTTCTGCAGAGACCCCTAAACACAGGCTGGCTTGCTGGATAATTTTACATATGAATTTTTTTTTTTGCCTGTACCTTTTAAAAATTTCATTTAGCTCTGTGACATCCTATTGTCAAGTCCTAATTATGAGCCATCATTACCTTCCCTTTGCCCCTAAATAGCTCTTACTTTTGTTCCAGCAGAGCTGGATCTACTCCTGGCCAGACCTTTGTGCAGAATAAAGTAATTGCATTATTTCTAGTTTTGATTTATAGATGTATGTAGCATGTAAAGAACTGTGATAAATTGCTGACAGAATACCATATAATGGACAGGCACAGTGAATCAAGCTGCTCATTGGTTCAGCAAGGTTCATTATGTCATTTTTTTAATGCTGCCTTTGATGAATGTGTACACCTACTCCACTGCATGACAACGGTTTCATTTGATTTATGGCTGTGTGCTGGAGAAAGAACACTCAGTGTACAGGTGTGACATCAGTTTGTGAAGAAGATTTAAGATATTTGATGTTCTTTATGCCTTTGTTTCCCTATATGTACACAAACATATTTTATATAGTTTTTATGAGTATTTCTGGACTGATTTTTACATCAATAACAAAAAACTGTCTTGTTAAAATGTGTAACTACTGTTGGCTCCAAGTTTTCTTACCCTTTTTAGGAGTAATTGGGATCATCAGATATTTTGGACAACTGCTATGTGAATATTTAAGACTTTTCCCATCTTAAAATCTCAGTCTTAACAGTTCTATAATCACATTTTAGAGAAGAAATCATGCTGGGTGGATGAGGATTGGTTAAAGAAAGCTTTTTTTATCTTTATGTATACATACACACCTGTCTGCTTAGCTTTTTATTAGAAATTAACTTTTTCAAAATGTATTTGTAGCAAATGAGGAGAAAATTTGTTGAGTGTGATGTTTCAGTGCAGTCTTAGCAGAACCAAGCAGCTTTGGGCTTCATCAGAGAACCACAAAGTGAAACTAAATAAAATCATCCAAGCACGTGCCAAAAGCACTTTTCCCATCTTAAAATCTTTAAGACTTTTCCCATCTTAAAATCTCAGTCTTAACAGTTCTATAATCACATTTTAGAGAAGAAATCATGCTGGGTGGATGAGGATTGGTTAAAGAAAGCTTTTTTTATCTTTATGTATACATACACACCTGTCTGCTTAGCTTTTTATTAGAAATTAACTTTTTCAAAATGTATTTGTAGCAAATGAGGAGAAAATTTGTTGAGTGTGATGTTTCAGTGCAGTCTTAGCAGAACCAAGCAGCTTTGGGCTTCATCAGAGAACCACAAAGTGAAACTAAATAAAATCATCCAAGCACGTGCCAAAAGCAAGCTGATTCCCTCTGGCAGGACAGCAGATCTCTTACACTTTTCATTCCTGATCTGAGGAGTACCCAGGGTCTGTTTCCTGTGTGTTTGGCTGCATTTGATCACTGGGAAAGGCTCATTCTTGTTTGCTCTTGTAAAGCAGCTGTTGGTAGCTGGATTCCATCTGCTTATGTATCAACACCTTGGAATTCATTCTATGGCTTTTTTGGACTAAACCTCTTCCCTTTTTCTTGTATTTTTGTTTTGCTGGTTTTGTTTTTTATTTTTACATATTACAGATGAACTGCATCCCAAGCAATAGCTGGAAACAACAATTCATGCACTAAATATTTTCATATGAAATCTGATAAGCCAAAATTTCCCACTGAGCCAAGTTTTGGGGTAGAGTTAACATTCCAAGCCATTATCTTATTTTTTTAATATGTCAAGCATATTGCTCTCTTCAAATTCACTTCATTTTATTAAAGTAAACAAAGTAATGTTAATGATCTCTTGGCAATTTATTTTATTAAGCTCATCTCAAAATATTCAGTTTATAAAGAAAAATACTTGGTTACCAGGTGGAGGAAAACAGAGAAGAAAATGTGTGATGTGGTTTTGTAGGACTAAACTGCAGGATCATGAACTGACAGTGGGAATGCAAAACCAAGCCAAAATTAATTCCAATATCCATCACTTCCTCTCCTGTTCCTTTGTATGGGTTTTTCTTTTGCCATTAATTTTGGTAAATTTAATGCCTGAGCTTTTGAATGCTGTATCAGGGTGTTCTCACTAACCAGCTGCACATTCCTGCTGCTTGTCCCAAATTTGGGTTCTAAATGAAAGCTGAAGGGAATTCTTTGCTGAGCATTCCATGGGAGATGTCACCAGTGGTGTCAGTGCTCATTGCTGACAGGTTATTCTGTCCAAAGAGCAGGGGGGTTTCCAGGCTGATATCAGTGTTAAATACTGTAAATATTCTTTGTTTGATTTTTGGGCTGTGCTCAAATCACCAGGTCAGTAATCCTGTTTTAAAGGAGCCAGTGACACTCTCCCATTTTTTACCAGGAAAAAAAATGAATTCAAAACTTCTTGTATATATAGATCAGCTTAAATATAGTTAACAAAATCACAAATGTTTTTACCACACCTGAGTTTTCTCAATATATAATTACATTAACATACACGTTCTTGTCCCAAATTTGGGTTCTAAATGAAAGCTGAAGGGAATTCTTTGCTGAGCATTCCATGGGAGATGTCACCAGTGGTGTCAGTGCTCATTGCTGACAGCTTATTCTGTCCAAAGAGCAGGGGGGTTCCCAGGCTGATATCAGTGTTAAATACTGTAAATATTCTTTTGGAAGGTCTACACCCTCTCTGTGTCTGGGGACAGGCTGATTGTGGGGACAGCAGGCCGGAGGGTGCTGGTGTGGGATTTGAGGAACATGGGATACGTTCAGCAGCGAAGGGAATCCAGCCTGAAGTACCAGACCCGCTGCATCAGAGCATTCCCCAACAAACAGGTATGGCAGCAGTGGCAGCACTCACATTTCTGCTCAATATTCTTCAGGAAAATGGGGGTTTATTTTCAAGTTCATTTTTCTATGGGGGTGTGTTTTGTAATCAAACTTTGGGAGGGGGGAGGCTTCCTGGGGAACATTAATTCTTTTAATGCAGCTTAGCAATGTTTGCCAGTGATTTACCAGCATATTATGTTGTTGTTTTGTTCCTCAAGATTTGTCTTCTTTTTAGAAATAACCTGTTTAATGAATCACAATGCTGACATGTGATTAAAAAAAAATCCTTCCCCTCCCCAGTTACAGTAGAAGAGAGAAAGCCAGAATTGGTGGTTCCTAAGCACCTTTTATGCATTGTAACCCTGGGTTTTTGAACAGTCTGTGAACAGAGGCAGGATTAAAACTGCATAAATGTCATTTATATATTTTTCTTTTTTTCTTCTCTGAGTCTGTGGCATGCACTGCAGAGCCCTGGATCCATTATCCCGGGGGAATTGTGCAATTCAGGTGCTCCTGCAGCTGTTCTGTGCGAGTTAACGTCGTGTGTCTGTGGTATTTCTTTTTTCAAGGAAAGCAAGAAGATTGGCTTTCTCTGCCAAACTAATTTGTAGGGGAATTTTCCCTTGTACAGAGTGATAGTACAGGAATTGCAAGACCTAGTTACTTGTTCTTGAACTGGCATGAATGCTTTGTCCATTTTCAGTTCTAGTTATAGTAAAACAAGCTGATCTTCCAGATTGTATTGTATGATGGATTTTAAAGAGCCCTGTTATAGCTAGATATCATTGCAATCCTATTTCTGAAAAGATCTATTATGGACTTAACTCCAAAGTGATAATAAAAGCATCTCAGGTTGCTCCAAGTCAGGACTGTAATTAACTGGATAAGTGAACACAACTTGTAATCAAGTTTCACTGAAAATACTATTTCAGCTTGAGTGTTTAGTTGTTAGTATAAAGCTCTGAACTAATTTTAATGTAATGTAATTCTGGAACTAAATCGTCCTGTGAGTATCTCTCATATTTCAGATATTTAGGCCTTGGGGGATAGGTAAGCAAATGCAAGGTGTTCTTATCTCTTGAAATTTTTTTCCCCAAAGACAAGCTTGTTTTTCAACCTGCAGAAGTAATTACAAGTCTCATTGTCAGCTTTAAACTACAATGCAATGAGAATCTCTCTTAGAAAGCTTTTTTCCAAGCCTTACCACTTTCCTAGAACTAGGCTATGAAATAAAATTGTGTTGCAGTCTTTTCTCCAGTTGTAAACTACTAAAACGTAGCTCCAATTTTTTTCTTTTTTCCTTTTAGGGTTATGTTTTAAGCTCTATTGAAGGTCGTGTAGCTGTGGAATATTTGGATCCAAGCCCAGAAATCCAGAAGAAGAAATATGCATTCAAATGTCACCGTTTGAAGGAGAATAACATCGAGCAGATTTATCCAGTGAATGCCATTTCTTTCCATAATGTCCACAACACGTTTGCTACAGGTAAATACTCAATTAATTGTAACACTTGCCCCAGTTCCTTTAGTTTTGCTCTAAACAGATCAGCCTTTACTTCATATGCCCTGACTTTTTAAGCATCTAAATTGTATTCATGCTATAAGCAAGGTTTTAAAATTATTTGATGCAGTGAGAGTTCTTAACTCTTAATATTTTTTCCCCAAACACAAGCTTGTATTTGGACCTGTGGGTGTGGTGGTGTTTGCAGGAGTCCCAGGATGAGAGAAGAGATGAAAATGACTCCATATTTCAGAAGGCTGATTTATTATTTTATGGTATATATTATATTAAAAGAAAATGATATATTAAAACTATACTAAAAGAATAGAAGAAATAATTTCATCAGAAGGCTGGCACGGAATAGAAAAGATTGGAATGGAATCTTGTGACTGCTCACAGCCTCGACACAGGTGGCTGTCATTGGTCATCAAGTAAAAACAGTTTCACATGCTGGGTAAACAATTCTCCAAACCACATTCCAAAACAGCAAAACATGGAGAAGCTGAAGCTTCTCAGGGGAAAAGATCCTAATGAAAGGATTTTTCATAAAATATGTCTGTGCCATGCAGATGTAATTACAATTCTCACTGTCTGCTTCAGGTATAATCACAAGTCTCACTGTCAGCTTAAAACTACGATGCAGTGAGAATCTCTCTTAGGAAATGTTTTTCTGCCTTACCACCGCCTTAGAATTTAGAGTGCTGTGAGATAAAACTGTATTGCAGTCTTTTCTGCAGTTAACTGCTTTAACAGGGAGTTTGGGAAATGCTCATTGTCAGGAAAAACGCAGGCTTGATTCATTCGGTACAGAGCACAAAGTCATTACGAGTAGTTGCCTTTTTTTCTCTTCAGTTTTATTCTTTCCCTCAATTACAACTTCTGTTTGAAACCCTGCCTCACAGGCGGCTCCGACGGCTTTGTGAACATCTGGGACCCCTTCAACAAGAAGAGGCTGTGCCAGTTCCACCGCTACCCCACGAGCATCGCCTCGCTGGCCTTCAGCAACGACGGCACCACGCTGGCCATCGCCTCCTCCTACATGTACGAGATGGACGACATCGAGCACCCCGAGGACGGCATCTACATCCGCCAGGTCACCGACGCCGAGACAAAGCCCAAGTGAGTGCCTGCTTCACCTGCACTTGAGGCTCTCCCAGCCTCCAGCCCAAGAGTTATTAATTTTCCTAAATTCATGAATAGTATTATTGATGGTAGGAGATAGCGCAGCTTGACAGTAGGGCTGGGTTTGATGTTATCTCCTTCGCCCAAGCTTTCAATATCCGTAGGTTGATAGACGGCTGATGGATAAAATTGTGCCCGGTTGTTTGGTGGGAGAAGAATGTCAAACTCTTATCCTCTTTCAATAGGTGCTATTATATGAAGCTGTAGAGTTATTGCGAGCTCATTGCTTCAGGAATTGAGTGAAGAATTCAAGAATAATTTATTGGAGTAAATGTTACCGTGTTTGGATATTTAAAACTTGGAATGAATGCAATCTGTCACGCTGAGTATGCACCCAGCTGTCAGAGTGAGCAGTGAATTTAGATTCTGTTCTAGGAGGGTTGTGTGAAATCAAGGGAAAGCTCTCTCAGTTCCTGTGTGTTGGAGTTTGCTGCAGCCCTTTGATAGCACACTTCTCTGTCGTTGTTGCTGTCAAAACGAGGCAAGCTGATTGATGGAGGTAAAAATTCCTGTTCAGCTTGCTTTGACATCAATGTTACATAGAAAAATTGCCATCCCACTGCAGAATTGTGCTGCTCTTAATGATGGAGGCACAGGAGCAGTTGGCTTTATTTTCAAATTCATGTGCCTTATCACTGCTAGGGTTTTGCTCTTCTAGTACTCAGTCTGTCTTACACCTTATCAGGTTGTCTCCATTATTAAAAGTGGCTGTGAAAACAGATTCATAAATGATCAAATTTCTTGGGTTTAAAACCTCAAGATCTTTCCCTCCACTCCCTTAAATGACTTGTCTGTTGCTTTGTAGCAGCAGTTTCATACCTAAAATGATAGGGTATTTATTACTGTATAACTTCCACATCTCTCACTTGGAGATGCTTGTTTTAAAGTAATTTTGATACTCCTAGAAAAGTAAAGCCAGAACTATTTTAGTATTTATTTCTGGGAGTTCCTCAAGTGGAAATATCCAAATATGATAATTAATTTTTTTAAAATCAAATTTTACTTGTTACATACATTTATGAGTTGGTTTGTTTTGTTGTGTTTTTCAAAGTTGATAAAAGAATACTTGCTGCTGTTGGTTTTCTAATAGTAAGAACTACTTTCAGGGTTTTTTCTTTATTCATTGCTAGTTAGAGTTGCTAATTCTGTAGCTGCTTCATTCTGCTGTACAAGGAGGTTAATCTACAATTAAACAATATTTCCTCTTGGCCCTCCATTATTTTCTGAAACAGATGGTTCATCATTTCCTGGGCTGTTAAACACAGCAAGGTTAAGGTTAGACTCTTGGGAATCAGCTAGTTTGGAATCTTATTAGGCTGTAGAAGGAAAACTAATAAGAATACTCCTTAATATCATTTTGTGACTGTAAACAATTATTTATTAGCAAACAATTGATCCCAGAAGGGCAAATTGTTTGAGTCAGTAATGAGCTGAGAAAAGACAGAGCATATCTGTGGATTTGGAAAATAATTGTAACGTAATTGCAATGCATTTAGACAGGCATCTTTTTGGACCTGTTTCTATCTTTAAATGAATTTCTGCAAAAATTAATGAGGTTTATATGCTTTTCTGACATTTACAAGTTGCTTGTGCCAACCTTAGGGCACTAAGAATGATGGGTATATTTTAGTGGTTCAGTAGTGTGAGTCATCTCTGGTTTATTCTAAAAATAAGTTACTTAGGGCAGAAGACTAATGGCAGTTTCATAGGGATCTCTTTGCATGTTAATTTGAGTCACAGTGTTTCTGCACAATGCATTCTTAGTGCATCAAGATGGTGCCATATTATATAAAGATCACTTTTTTCATCATTAAACTCTTATATTCTGTGTTTTGTACAAGTCAAAGCTGACTTTCTGCTTTCCTAGGATGGTGAATATTCTACCTGCTAATGATTGCTCTAAATATTCTTCCTAAAATGGAGTTTGTTTATTTATTGCAGGTCCACTTAGACTACTGCTGCTGCTCCTTCTCTACAAGAAATGCTCACCTGCTCCTAGCAAGGCTCCACTAAAACAAGTGAACAATCTTTGTACTCCTCTTGTTTTTAAATAAGAAATGTTTGTTTGTTTGTTTGTTTATTGTAGTTTGTCTAAATCTGTCATTCCTTGCCTGCTTAAAATGTTAGTGAAACTATTTTCTTTATCTGCTGTCTGGAGCTGAATTATTTCAATCCTGTAGATAACCTTTTAAAAATTTAGATATTTTGTAGTATCTGATTATGAAAACTTCCACTGCTTTCTTATTTGTTCAATAAATATCTATAGATTTTTTGAAAATAAATACTTTGTGTAGCAGCCTTTACTGATTTTGAAACAAATGTTGAGACCAAACCCTTAAATTGTAGGAGTTATTGAGTTCTAGATCTTCCTGATGGAAAAATTTCTGAATCTTGAATCTTTTTCCAGTGAGATGAACCAGGAAATAAAAAGTTGGTTTTTTTTGTTTTGTTTGAGTATTACCACTAAAAGCTGTCTCACTTAACTCTGCAGTGCAGACTCACACTGCTCTCCTGGTAATTTGTATCAGATGTTACTACTTAAATATTAATTTTACAGTGAATAGTAAGGAGGGACAGAAAAGCTGAGGCTTGAGGAAGGTGATTCAGCTGTGGGTATTTTGGATTGGAGATTGGATTCATTCTTTGCTTCCAACTTCTTCTCTTCTATCAGTGCCAGTGTAGCCAGTGGGAGCACTTTATTACCTGTAGGAAAACAAACTTGCTGATAACAGGGATGGTGCCAGATCGTTGCAGAGAGGGTGGTGATGGAGAGGAGACAGCTCTGTGTGTGCAGAAATGTGACAAACTGGAGCTGTTACCACGTGGACATGCTAAATGAGTTGTGTATGGAATATTTTATAGTTTGTCATGAGCTAGATGTGAATTTTTTGGTAATAAAAACTGGTTCTAATAGGTTTGGAAAAAATGAAGATCTTCCTGAGTTAAATATGAATAATGCCCTCACCACAGTGTCTCCAGCCTCTGTTCTGGTGGTTGTGCACCACCCCTGTTCCCTGCAGTTTTAATTGGCTTTTTTGCAGTGAGGGTTACATGGCTGATGTTGGGCAGAGGTTGAATTTTTGATGTCAGCTTAGGAAGTCATAGCTCCTTGGTGTTCAGGTGTTTTATTATTTTTAGAATTTTAGCTTTGCTAAAGAGGGCCAATTGGAGCCCAATCATGGGAGCTAAAGGTTTCTGTCAGAGTGACTAGCAAAGCAATAATAAACTTGTGGAAAAAAGTAGTGAGGATGTGTCCAAATAAAAAAAAAAAAAGCGTGAAGGCAGAATTAGGCTGGGACTAAGGAATATGTGAAATGGAGAGAGGATAGAGTGGGGAGTTATAGGTACAGAGATGTGGGGAGCAAAGTGAAATAAGAGCTGGAGAGCATAGGGCAAAACAAAGAATTAGGAGAATCCCAAATACTTTGGTTGACAAAGAAAACCATAATACAACTAGGAAATGATGCCACCTGTGCAACTTCTCAGTGCTAAGCATTGGGGGAAAAACCTGTTAATATGCTGAGATCTGCATGTTCCAGTGGGCAAAGTTAGCCCAGTGTGAGGGAATGGATTTGACTTCTCTTTTGGCTTAAAACCCAGAGGAGGATTCCTCCTGGTGAGCTGGTGTTTTATGTAAATGCTTGAAACAAACAAAAATAGTGAGACCAGTGAGGAAAATAAAATGTTGGTCAGTCAGGGCTACAGCTGTGTCCATGTGTTGGGTAGAAGTATCACAATGTGCAGTTGAAATACAGATACTTCTTTTACACGATTAATCTCCCTTTTATTAGCACTCTCCTAGAAATGCAGGTCAAGGCAGAGGTTCATAAGCTGGAGGAATCATGAAACAAGCCTTTTCTGACTTCTGTAACAAGCAGCTGAACAAAGGATGTACTGACTCTTGACAGAGGAATTGAGAGCTAAAAAAGCTCCTTAAGTCACTGCATTTTGGCTGGTGTTGAGGGCCGTGGAGAAAACATGGAGCCACAGCCATCACTGTAATAGAGTCATCAATCACCACTGACTGCTGGCAGCAGTGAATATCCAGGGCTGTCTCTCACAAGAGCCTCATAACACTGTGGTATTAGAAGCCAAGTGGCATCTGTGCCCTGAATGTCACAAAAGCAAGCTGGTAAGTACTTCTTTCTGTTGGCCAGTCCTTCAGGATAATCAGTGTGTGCTTACTGCATGCAGGTCTGGAGCTCTGCTGCATCTCAGGTGGGATGTTTAGTGCTGGTGCTGCTGCAATTATAATGAATATTAAAAAATGTCTTCTTTAGGTGGGTGTTTTCCCAAGCAAAACCAAAGCTGAGCTCTGAGCCCCCAACAAAGACTGAAGTGATGCTGTTGAGGATGACTTTACAAAGCTGTGTAGGTATTGCCAGCTCCCTCTTAATTGCCTCACGCTTTTTGATGTGCCCAGTGGTTTTCACTGCCTTGAGATTTTCTGTAGTTGGAGTCACTCAGTCCCCCAGTTGAGCAGTAATTCCACTGCTGCATCAAAAGCTGGGTGTTTCCACTGAGTTTTCCTGCAAATTTCCTGAATGACCCATCCCCCATGAGGGACTGGTGTCAGTGGTGTGGAGCAGAACCCATTTCTTTGGACTTGCAGACATTGCTCTGGTGATTACACCATTAGCTGCTCTCATGTTGTTCAGTATAATCACAACCACAAAGGCAGTCATTTTTTAGCCAATATGCAACAACTTCTGCTCCTCCAGCATTGTGACATTTGCTCTGAAAAGTGTCAGGATTCTTTGTTTCAAATGCTTTTAGTCAGGTAGAACTTAGAAATGAAGAGTAAAAACAGGACTTGCCCAGGTATTCTTGTAACTGATATGCTAAAGGCTCTCTGTGTGAAATATCTCTTCCTAAGGCTGTATGTGCAGTTTTTCAGTGTATCAGACATTTTCCTATAGCATGAAAAGCACAAATGCTCAAACATGTGATAGCAACATGGGGGAGGTAATAGGTCTGCAGAGCCTCCCATGATTACCTGCAAAGTGGAAGGGAATAAACTGTTCTCCATGTCCACTGGGACCAGGCATAATGAGCTTAAATTGCAGCACAGATTAGTGTAGACATTAGGAAAAACTTTTCAAGTGAAGGGATGGTTAAGTCCAGGAATAAATGGCCTGGGGAAGCTGCAGTGTGTCCATCTGTGGAATTTCTCAAGCACAGGTTAGACCAGTGACTCCCAGGAATGGTGGGGTTTTAACTGGTTCTATCTTTCCCTCTTTGGGTGGGGAGGATAAGGCAGTGCTGATTGTCCTTGTGGTGGTTCTGCTCCCCAGCTTCCCCTGGTAGTGGGATCTGATCTCCCAGAGCCAGGGGGGCAGTGCCTGGGGGAAGCTCTGCAGCCCTTATGGCACCTTCCAGTACCTAAAGGGGGCTGGCAGGAGCATGGAGAGGGACTTTGACAAGGGATGGGGTGACAGGACAAGGGGAATGACTTCAAACTGCCAGAGGGCAGGGATAGTGGGATTTTGGGAAGGAATTCTTCTTTGTGAGGGTGTAAGGCTCTGGCACAGGGTGCCCAGAGAAGCTGTGGCCACCCCTGGATCCCTGGCAGTGCCCAAGGGCAGGTTGGACAGGGCTTGGAACGATCTGGGATAGTGGAAGGTGTCCCTGCCATGATAGGGGGTAGAACCAGCTGGCCTTCCATGTCCCTTCCAACCCAAACATTCTGTGATTGTCTGATTTCTTCAAATCAATGGATGCATTCATTTAGTAGGAATTTCTCAACTTAGGTTAATTCTGAATTAGGGTTGATTTCTGAATGAAGGTAAATCAAGAGTAGCTGACTTTTATTTGCTATATAAATATTTTTTTTTTACATCCATCTTGCCATAACTTTCAGCTTGCACCCAGCTTCACCATCAGCAGAGTTGTGTGTTTTAATCTATTCCCCACTTGCAGAAACCCACTGCATTCTCTTCTGGGAAAAGCACAGCAAGGCAGCCTCAAGTAGAAACAAAGCAATCATTTATTCACTTAGGGCCAAGATTTCCTGCTAATTAAGCCAAGCAAGGGTTGCTTTTCCCTGCTGGTGTTTGCTGCAAGCTCCCCTGCTCTGCAGCCACAACAATGCAACAAAGGCACCATTGCCTCATTCCCAGCTGGGATGGGGGCACTGCCAGAGGGGATCCTGCCTGCAGAATTTGTTCCC
Organism: Ammospiza nelsoni; assembly: GCF_027579445.1. Classification (NCBI taxonomy): domain Eukaryota; kingdom Metazoa; phylum Chordata; class Aves; order Passeriformes; family Passerellidae; genus Ammospiza; species Ammospiza nelsoni. Next base: position 4,251,448 of record NC_080640.1, on the reverse strand, counting down.
TCAATAGATAAGACAGACAAAGGTGGGCAGAGAAGAAATGTTCTCATTTCACAGTTGTCAACAAAGGCACAGAAAAAGGAAGTGAATTTCCTTGCCACAGAGCAAAGGCAGGACTTGAACAGATGTCTTGATTCTGAGTGCACGTAATTGGTTTAATTTTTTGCCTCTGCTGTAGACTTACTGTGGGGAGTTATTTCAGTTAATCTTTTTTAGTCCTGTGTTGTAATTTTTTGGTCAATAGAACGGCCAGGGCTTCCATGGAAAGGTAAATGAAACCACATTGTTAGAAAAAATTTAAAGTCTATCTTTTAAAATGCAGTTTTAATCCAGTGTACACTGGTGTGTTGATATTTGGTAGTGCTACATGGCAAGAGAGATTCCAGTAAAATGCCACGATTGCCTTTCCTTCAGTGAGAGAGAGATGTGAGAGGAAGAAAGTAGAAAGTGCAAGCATTATTAGATGTACTTTTAAAAATAATAAAATGTACCATTGTGTTTCTATATAGTATTATCTAGGAAGAAAAAATTTATAATTCAGGCCCTACAAATCAAAGATCATCCAGAACTATTAAGTAGAGAATTTGTAACTTGTTTTTTAGAACTAAAAAAAAAAAATTGGCACAGCTGTAGCCTGTACAGCAGTCAATAGAGTGGAGATATCAATAAAAGAATTTATATATATACATATAAATGTTTGTGTTTGCCATGTTGCATACCCCTGGTTCCTGATGCCTCCTGTTGATGAATCAGATTTCTTGTCCCACAGAGACATTTTGTGCTCTGGGGAGCTGCAGCGCTGCATGTGCACATCTGCAGGATGCTCAGAGCTTGCTGCATGGCTGTGGAGAAGCTGCAGGTGTGTTTTCCCTGGAAGCAAATGTAGGATATTTGTAAATGGGAATGGCCTCCCTGTTCCCAGCCCCAGTTTGCTTTAATATGTTTATAATCCCTGTTTTGAATTTTTCACTTGCTGCTGAAAAATTTTTCACTCTCCTCTTCATCCCTGAAAGATGTCAACTATTGGCACAGACATAAAACATAAAAATATCCTGAATTTGCAAATTGTTTTGAGAACATCACCTTGGCTGTTTCTCTTCCACCTATATTTTTAGTGCTGAGATTATTTGATTTTTTGTGTGAAGGCTTTGGCCTGCAAACACACAGGCTCTGGAAGGAGGTGCTGCCTGAGCAGTGAGGTAAGTGCCCTGTTTCCATCAGACAATATTAATTTCTGCTAATGAAATTTTGGAAGGAAGTATTTTAAGAAATATTTGTAGACATTCAAATGGAACATGTGCAGAACTCTCAGCCCTATACCACAGATTAAATATTTTTCTGTTCCTCTGTTTGGTTTTAGGATTTTAGGCCTTGGTATGGAAAAAAAAAAGTGCTTAAATCCTTGATTTTTTCCCTTGGTTATAATGGAGTCACTGTTCTTTCCTTGTCATCTGCAATGCTCAGATGCTTTTAATCAAATCCTCAGGGTTTAAATTATTAACCATCTTTTTGGGATTACATTTTTTATTCCTAATTACACGCAAAAGAAATATATAATGAAATATGCAGCATGTAACTGTGATTGAAGTGTGCAGCCTCCAAAAGATGAGCCTAACAGTTTGATACACCCAAAATTTAATTAGGCAGATAATGGGCTTAGAGGGGAGATTTGTAAGGATGGAGATATTTGGAGTGATACTTTTTTTTTTATGCTGGTGGAACTCAGTATGGAAGCAAATGCAAATAAAGTCATATTTCTTTCCTGATCTCCAATTGTGTTGTCTTTTTTGTCTTGGTCTAGAGATTATCCATGAAAAACTGAATTTATCTACACAGGGAGCAAGCAATTCAATGGGTTGCAAAATTTTCTACATAGTTGGCTCTTTTGGTTGTTCTTTCTTGAGAAATCAAGTTTTGACTTAAAGCACAATAACTTTTCCCAGGTAGGTTTCCTGGGCACGTTATTAAAGGCTGTCTCCTCTGCTTGGCTGCCTGCTTTCATGAGGGATGCAGGAATTTGATAGCTCTGAGACCTCCTTCCTCTGACAAGCTCCCTTGTAATTGGTCTCTGAGTTCCCAAGTTATTAGGGGATGAGAGGAGCAGGGACGGGCAGACAGACACAGCCAATTTCATTGCACCAATCTCATTTCCGTAGGGAGCTGGAATAAAAAAATCAATTAAGCCTAAAGACCCTCCAGTCCCCTCCTTCAATTACTTGGGCAGAACAATCCTTTGGCTGAAGTATCCATGATACACAATATCCTCCTCAGCCTCTGCAGGATTAAACCTCTTGGGGCTGTTTGGAGTGTCCAAGTGTGGGATAAAGCCCTGGATTTTCCACCAGCATTAGCTGAGCTCTGGGGCCTTTGGCAGTGCCAGGATTCCCTGCTGCAGCTTGCAGGGATGCTGGTTCCTCTTCCAGCAGCAGGAGTTTCCTACAAGCTGTTTACCCCAAAAGGACATGGTGCCACCCTGCTTCTGTTTCAGCATTAAATGACCTTAGTGCTGCTAATTAACCAATTTCTTCTCTCCTCTTGTGTGGAATTGTCTGATTTTTTTTTTTTTCCACATTCTGGAAATCTCTGGTCTCCACATAATTCTGTTTACTCTCCCTCCCCACCTCACTGGTAATGTGTGTTTAAATATTTGACATTCCATCTTCTACTCCTACAATCAGAAATAATTCAAGTATAACTTCTAATTGGCACAGATACGTTGAGGGGTTGAATGGAACCATCACATTTTCCAAGTAATTTTCTGGACTATCTTCTAAATCACCATCAAAATCCCAAGCTAAAACAAAAAAACCCAAAACCCAGGTTTTTTTTGCAGTTCTGATTGCAAACCAAGCCTATGTGAGCAGCCTGAGATGATTATGATCTCAAAAGCAGCAAAAATAATCAATTTTCTGCAATCCTGCTTTACCCAGTGGAGATGTCCATATTCAACACTTTGGGGCTCTAGAGCCCTTTTCTTCCTCTTATTTCAGTATTTGTTTTGCTAACAGCTTGTTCTGCTGTGGAACTGGTTGCTGTAAAGAAAAAATCCCCTTGTTTGCCTAGAATCTCTATAGTGAGGGATTTTGTTTGTGTGGAGAGAAGGAAATGAAGGATGGAAATGTTAGTAGAGGAAGCACACATGTTTCAGATGATGTATTATATGTATCCCCTTGTTTCTTGTTTTACTTCTCTGCATTTTTCATTTCTCCAAGGATCTTCTCTTAAAAAACACCACCAAAAAAAGAAGTGATGCTTTTCCTGTGCATCAACTTGAAGACATTTTGGTGGGACTTTGTTGTAGCATCACTTCAGTTTTTTAGTTCCTCATGGAGAGGTGTGGAACCAGGATCCCAACCCTGACCAAAACCTTTCCAACCTAAGGGAGTTGAATTTAATTTCAATTTACTGCCTTGCTGTAAGGCTGAGGGGCAATTCCTCTGGCTAAACTCAGTGAGGAAAACCTTGTTTTTTCTGGCACAGCATCAAAATGGTGGTAAATAAGGTTTTCCAGGTTTTATTTGTAACTACAGCATCAGAATCACCTTTACAGACAGAGAAATATTTATTTAAGATTTTAAACTCTTAAAACAGAGGCTGTGGTTTATATTATTTGCATATAATAACCATGGCCATTATTAATTTCCCCAGTAACTGTTTACTCTTAGAAAAAATTTGCATTGCAGGACAGCAAGTATCTACCAGCAGGTATGGTTATTTTTTTATTTTAGCTTCTAATGCAGCAGCCTTTCATCCCTCTCTGTAAGATTTACCTTTAACCTAAAATCTTTCACCCGTTATCTAGAATGTATAATTATAAATACATTGTCGTCTAGAGTAAGTACAATTAAAAAGGGTAATTAGTTTCCCTCCCTCTCTCCCATCCTCCCACCCAAGTCCTTAGGTTTAATTTTCATGATTATGTTAGATTATGAGTAATTTTAAATCATGGTATCCAGTAGAGACTACTCCTACTCTGCAGCTCTTTTCAACAGTTGTTTATGGTAGTTTCAGCCTCTTTCTGCCTCTCTGAGGCTCTTTATTTTTAAAGCAAGGCAGACAAGGCCTAAAATTATTCCATTAAAGAGGTGCAATTTTTGTAATGGGACTTAGAGTGCTCTGCAGAAGTGCAGGCAAGTTTCTTCAATATCCTGAGCATTATTCGCTCATTTAGTTAAATGATGTTTCTAATTCCCTGGTAATTACATGTAATGAGGCACTCTTTCTCTTCTTGATGAGACTTTAGCTTAATATGAGATGTCGTATTTTTTCTTTTTTTTTTTTTTTTTTTTTTAGGGATAATTACCCTTCCCAGGAAAAGCAGGGGGTTTGTTGTGCAGAATATATAGCAAATTATTTTATTTCCTGCCATCTTGACTGCCAGTAAATTATAAAATTAAGTTTCAGTGGAGCATTAGCACCATTTTGGAAAGGCTTGAGATTTTTTTTTTTCCTTATTCATGTATTGATGTCCTTTGGGACTGTTGAGCTATTATTCATGGAATAGATGTTTTTCTGCCAATTTTTAGTATTAGATGGTATTGAAGCAGCAACATAAGTTTAATTTTTTTGCCTGGATAATATCCAGTACAGAATAGTCTTGTTAGATGCTTTTTCTATCAGGTAATTATCTTTATGAAGTTTTACTAACACTTCCCCCTTCCTTGGTGACTAATTAAATTTATTTTTATGCATGTTGTAATATTAAATGCTGAGGGACTTTTTCTTTTCAGTTCTGGATGAATGTTCATAGATTTCTTGCACAGTACAACATTTAGGGCATTGGAATGAATGAAAAGCTGCAGGATACATAAAGTTAACAACAATAATGCAGCATTTAGCTCCAGTAAACATGAAATCAACAGTGATTTTAATTACTCTTAATTTCCTACATTTTGTCAGTGTCAGTTCCTTCCTGTTATTCTGATGAGGTGATTCTTGTCTGGCTTTGTTTGTTTATTTGTTTTTTGTTTTGTTTGTTTTGTTTTAAAATTCAAAATACTGTAAAAATTATGAATGGAATACCATCTGAGAGTCAATTTGTATAAGGGTGACATCTGCATTAGGTGCTTAATTTCCATTCTTAAAGCCATTTAAATGTCTAATTCTTACACAAAATTCAGGGATAGATTTATCTCCCCTACCTTCAGCTCTCCAAAGCCAGGTTTTTGGTCTAAATGAGGAAGAACCAGGCTCCCCTATTTCCAGTGTTTGGAATATTGTACAGCTGTTTGTGCAAGACACATCTGTTCTGTGCCCTCACCTTGCGGGAGGAAAGAAACTGAAACCCAACTCAAGCAGAAGGGGAAAAGCCTCCTTGTCCAGCAGGGGTGGCTGGAGAGGGAATGGGAAGAAGGGAGGTGATGTTACCAAAATTCTGTGTGACTTCATTTCCTCTCTTTGGAAGAGGCATTTTTGCAGCCAGCTGGGAAAATTTACCCTGCTCATCTTGGCAGTGGCACTTTTGGAAAAGAAGGCCATGGAAGAAGCTTTATTAATATGAAGATGTCTACTGCCATGTGAATATATTGCATTTGCACCCTTTGAAGTTGATCACACTATTTAAATGCTTCAAAATATGTTAATTTAAGGGTTTGGTAGGGTCAGCATCTGAATCTGTGGTGATGAAAGGATTAAGTCTGAAAAATGGTGGGCTCTTTTATCAGCAGTGCACTTTTCCTGTCTAAGAAACCACAGTGCCGCAAAGTTCTAAATATAAAGGCACATCTTCATGATAAAACCAAAATTTTGAGAGGCTAAAGTGCAATCAGCGGTAGAAAATAAATGTCATAAATAACTTTTTGATCCCAAATACTGTGACCCCAATTCTATAGAAAGAAGCTGGAAAAATATGACTGCATCTCACTCTTTATTTCATCTTAAGCAATTTGACATCAATCAAATGACTATAGAGGCAAAGGCATGAACGTTTATTTCCCAGCCCACAGGATTGCTGTCAAATTGCAATTTTCAAAATTGAAAGAGTTGTTAAGCTAGATTTTCTCCATTTTCTTCCTAGTTCTTTCCCTCATACTTTCAGAAATGTGCCTTTAAATTTCTCAGAGTACTATCCTACAATGTGTGAGGAAATTAAAGCAGCTCCTGAAAAAATTCCTTACCATGCAGTGGCAAAATCTCATTTTCCTGTCTGCAACCCAGTGCCTGAATCTGGAGGAAGACTACATCAAAGAGCAGGGAATGAATGAAATTTGAGCATTAAGATAAAGCCCTGGTGAGGCTGGCAGCTAAAAGGAACAAGTTTGGTTCCCTCATGTTACATGATTTAAAACTCTCTGGCCAGGACTGGTTACATCCAGCCTGCTGCAACTCAAAGTTTGCCAAATACTGCTAAGGAGAGGAACCTGCTGCTTTAAGGGTGTCAGCTTGGGGCAAAATCTGCTCCTCAATATTAGAGGGAGGCAGGACATTAAAATTAAAAGCTTTGCAACAACAGAAGTTGGAAGTTGGTTGAGATCTGTGGTTCCATTATCAAGAAAGCTACAGAAACCCTCTCTCATTAAGTTTCTCTGGGTTTCTGAAAGCCAAAGCTCCTGGATAGCCCTGAGCAGGTCAACACGTCCCCTCATCTTTAAAATCAACAATAATGTTCTGCTCATGTCTCCCAGCTGCCTCAGTCTGGTAGGAACTTCAAAGCCTGCCTAATATATGCAATTTTCTCTTAAAACAAGAACAACAAAAAGCTTCTAGTGGAGAGAGTGCCTGTCTCAGCTATGCTGACCCACATTCAGCCCTGAACCCTGCCAAAGGAATTCCAGCTTCTTTCTAAGATGCTGCCACAGCTGTTGGGGTGCAGGGTGGTTCTGAGGTGTCAAGTGTGATGCAGGAGATAGCAATCAGCTCCACAACTGGTTCAGTTCCATATTTAAATAAGGAAAAATTATTAGGCTTATATTATTAGGCTCTGAGATGCACCTGGTAGGCAGGAGAAGAGTGAAGGTAGGTTAGGCTGATACAGAGGTCTGAGCTTATCAGCACCTGATTTGCTATTTTTCAAACACTATTCTTCCCCAGTGTTTGGATTTTCCATTTTCATCTCTTAGTCTCCCTATGATTTAGCTCTAGGAATTTATCTGATGAAGGAAAAAAGTAAAAATAGGTGGGAGTGGAGAATAGGAAACTCAGCCTATTCCAGTTGCTCAGATTTTACATTTTATACCATAATGAGATAATACCATGTTGTGAAGCTTCAGTATGAAACCCTGCAAACCCCATGGCAGTTTGGGGTTTATTCCAGGGCCTAAGGATTGGCAGGTGCCACCACATTGAGCTGGCCTTGCTGAATGAATATACAGGCATTCAGATGTGTACATCAGGCAGTTTTGTTCAGACAAAACTGGAGAATTCTTCCCTGTTCTTGAGGAAAGGGTCATAAAGGGGCTCAAACACCCAGCTGGTGCTGTGTGGCTCAGGGTGGAGCTGGGCAGACCAGGGGGGCTGCTCTTTGTGCCTGCCAGATGTGAGATGGGGAGCAGCTGTTTGGAGAAGGGTCCATCCTCCAAGAGAAGCATCCATGCCCAGGAGAAGCATCCATCCCCCAGGAGCAGGGTTCATCCCACAGTAGCAGAGTCCATCCCCCAGGAGCAGGATCCCTGCCCCAGGAGAAGGGTCCATCCCCCAGGAGAAGCATCCATCCCCCAGGAGCAGGGTTCATCCTCCTGAAGAAGGGTCTCTGCCCCAAGAGAAGGTCCATCCCCCAGGAGAAGGGTCCATCCCCCAGGAGCAGGGTTCATGCCCATAGGAGAAGGGTCCATCCCCCAGGAGAAGCATCCATGCCCCAGGGGAAGCATTCATCCCCAGGAGAGGGGTCCATCCCCCAGGAGAAGGGCCCACCTTTCAGAAGAAGGGTCCCTTCTCCAGGAGAAGCGTCCATCCTCCAGGAGCAGGGTCCATGCTCCAGGAGTAGCATCCCTGCCTCAGGAGAAGGGTCCATCCCTCAGTAGCAGGGTCCATGCCCCAGGAGAAGGGTCCCTGCCCCAGGAGAAGGGTCCATGCCCCAGGAGAAGGGTCCATCCCCAGGAGAAGGGTCCATGGCCCAGGAGAAGGGTCTGTGCTCCAGGAGCAGGCTCCACCTTTCAGGAGAGCAAGGGGAAGCTCAGCCCAGCTCCAGGTGAGCCTCTCAGCCCGGGCTGGGCTCTCTGAGGAACCCAGAGAACTCTCTCTAACCCTTGCTCCGCTGCAGGACGTGTCCAGCAGCCACCGGCCATGGCAGCACTGGTCAGTGCATGGGGACCTGTCTGTCAGGCCTGGCCCGAATCCAACACTCCTTTCACAGGGGCTAATTAGGAGCCATCAGATTAAATTCCCTGTGACTTTATTAGTGTCCCTAAGCCAATGGCCTGCAGGCAAACCCCCTGTGAGTAAATCAGAGCAGTAACCATTTGTTGACGTTTCTGTCTGTCAGCCCCAGACATGGGCCCGTGTCCTGCTGGTAAATGTGGCTCTGCCACATGCACTTACAGCACTGCACACAGTTCAGATTGTTACAAATGCCTTTATCCATTCCCATTGACATTTTAAACAAACGGTGATATATTTAGTACAATAATTACAGTTATTTGATTACCTTTCTTTTAGCCTGAAGTAGAAGGCAACTGACAGATGTGAATACCTCCGAGACCAATGCTCTGTAATAAACTAACATTATTTATTACAAGATGCATTTTATTAATAGGAATTGGCAGTAATTAATTCAGTAAAGTTGATGTTACTAATAATTACATGTAATTCATGAAATATTTATGAAAGAAAACTGTGTATAAAAATGACGAAAAGGTCATTTAGCTAATTAGTTAATAAATGTCACCAACATTTCTAGCGAGTCTCTCTAATTCTGAACAGTTTCAGCTTTTTCTTAGGGAAATACTTTTTGAAACATTTTGTTTTCATGCGTGACATGCTGAGATGGAAGTCAACATTTCTGGTTATTGTTTTGAGCCAATGCATGTACTGTTTCCTTTGCTAATCCACTTTGGCCTCTTTCCTTGTTCATAGTGAAAGATCCTAATCAGAGATAGCACGAGCTCAATCTAATTTAGGTTATCAGTGACTTGTGGTGTCTCCCAGTTTAAGGATATATGAATATATCTCTGTCTTTTTAACTTGATTCCACTGACTTTCTATGGAATCAAATAACCATCATCCAAATTAATAGCTGACATCTGAACTGGAAAAATCTTAATGTCATTTCTGCCCGGATTGAATGCAATGGCAAAAGAGCCCATTGACCTCGTGAGCTGCAGGATCTTGGGACTCTAGCTGGTCATAGTGACCCCAAGATACATTAGAAAGTCTCTTTTCACAGCCTGGTGCTTGAAGAAGGAGTCAGAATCTTCATTTCTTGGTCTCAAGGTTGTTTATTGTATCTTATCTATAAAATTCTTTCTCCTGCTGAGGTGCATCCAGCAGGACAGTCAGAGGCACTCTGCCTCCCTGGGGTGGTGTTATCTTTTTATACTAAAAACTACGTGTACACTATTTACAATTACTACTTCCCAATACCCATCACCTGTGTTAGACAGTGAGCTTCTACTCTAAACCAATCTAAAAGTGCCAACATCACAGCACAAGATGGAGGCCAAGAAGAAGAAGGAGAAAGGCTGGACATGCCCAGATCCCTCCATCTTTCCTGCTGAACCCCCATTCTAAAAACTCCAAAAATCTATTTTTCACCCTGTGATAAATTCATTATCATTCTGCTCAAACTATCGTGGCTTGTAATTCTTCATATAAGGTTGTTAATTGCTTTTTCCAAGGGCTAAATCAAAGGCACAGGGGTCTTGGGCTCTGTGTCAAGGTCTCTGAGCCCCCTGGGCAGGGGCTGGAGCCCTCCAGGGCAGCCAGAGGAATTTCCTGGGTTCTGACACCTGGGCTGCTCCATGGTCATGGCTGGAACACTGATTTGGCAGCAGTTTTTGGGAGCCTTTGCCACGGGATATGCTGCTGTTATTTGCAGAGGAAGGTGCAGAATGAGGTTCTCTGGTCAAACAGGGTGTAACACAGGCTGTTTGAGATTATGTTTGGTCAGTGCCAGTTTTCCAGAGATGTTCAGACAGTTTGAAGCACTAAGAGTCAGAGAATGCACATCTTCTTGTCACCTTCAAACCTGGGTGGGGTATGGCTTCAGTTTGCTGCTGCAAATCTTTGTCAAACACAAATTACTGGGCTCAAGGGAGAGTTTTGGCTATGAAATTCCTTGTTGCCTTCTGAAGAAAGGCAGGCTTGGTGATCTAATCACGTTCTTGTCCATGAGGCTGTGAGAGCCACCTTTGCACTTCCCTCATTCTGGCATTGCTCTCTGCTCATAGAGCAGCCTCCAGCTCTCTGAATTTTGGCAGAAGAGGGAATTTCTCAGGGACCTCAGGGATGAGGAGGTGAAGAGAGCATCGTGCTCACTGCCCTAAATCCAGGAGTGAGGAGTGGTGACCAAGGGCTGATGTCACTTCTACATGCTGCTCCTCGGGTGGGTCCAATGGCTCTGGAGCAGCTCTGGGCAGGGAGATGGACACAGGGCTGCCCTAAATCAGGGAGGGGATGTCTTGCAGCTGAGTATTCCTCAAAGGGCTGTTCTCTGTCTCAGTGATGCTCACTGACAAGGAACTCTCAGCCAACATTCAACATGACATCCTGGAAAGCAAACCAGCGTGTGGAGCCACATTTCCTCTTGTCTTGTGAGTGGGAGACTGCTGATCACTGAGGGAACTTGGCTTCTCAGAACTCATTCCTCGAGTTTGCCATTCACAACAACAACAAAATATCCAAGGATCAGCCCTTTATTAAGTGTCAGGCTCAGGCACATCCAAATCCATCACTGTACAACAATATACCAGGATATACAGAATTACACACTGATTATCTCAGGTCCGCTTCTTTACCATGAACAAGCATGAATGTATAAACAGTATAAAACCTAAATGTATAAATAACATCAAAACAATATAATGGCCACCATAAATTATGCATTGGGTAAAAATGATTTTATTTAGCAATTAAATAGGTGTTAACACCTCCTGACACCCTTGTGGTCCCTGCTGAGGTGGCCCTGTCCCTGGCTGATGGCATTCCCTATGGAAAACGCATATCTGTGTGGTGTTGAAGAGGATGAGTCAAAGCCATGTCAATCCCTTGGTCCTCCCCTACTAAACCCATCTCAGCTCATCAGTAAATGCCAAGGTTTGCCCTTGCAGTACTCTACAGCCTAAGTGAATAGGGAAACAATTTTCCGAGATTATTTTAATTGCCTGCCTCGCAAAATAAAAATGAAAAAAGCTCTTGTTATTTTCAATTAATAAACAGACTCTCAGGAAGAAATAGCTTCCGCAGCAAGCAGAAGGAATGGCAAGACAAGGGAAATATGCCCAGGATATGTGCAAACCCACAGCACCTCTCCCTGCTCTGGGAACCCTCTGAGCTTCACTTCAGCTCCAAACAGTCCCCATGATGGGCAGCCACCCTGGGAAAAGCTGAGCAGTCCTGAATTGCCTCAAATGCTCTTCCTAACCGGGAACTGGTCCTGATAGAACAATCTGAAACTCTCTGTCTCCTTATCTGCTGTCGACATCATTTTTCAGAAGGGGCAACAGCACCAAATTAAATCGTTGTGCTGCAGACAGTCTGTCTGATTGCCTTGTGGCTGTTGCCCATTCTCAAGATTTCCTCCTGCAGTTTAAAACTAAGCCAAGAGGAAAGTTCATCTCGTGTGCACACAGATGCACACAACCCCCTTCTCTCACACTTACTCAATTATGAGATACATCTACAGCTTAAGGAATTCAGAGTGCAGTTGTTCTATGCCATTGCCAGTTCTTGATGGTTGAAAATGTCAGGAATTCCCTTCTCCCCCCATGTTGTTTTTTTTTTTTTTTTTTTTTCCCAAATCCAGATTAGGAACTTGAAAGATAGAAAAGAATAAGGTGTATATAAATTAGTTTAATCCAAATATTATTTGTGGAAAGAATCATAGGGAAGTGTGACTGGCTGTGCTTGTATCTGATTTATTGTGTTCACTTAAGGCAGGAGCAGAAGGCTTGGTTTTCTCTTGTCTCTGGTATTTTTTGAGTCTTCTTCCCATGTATGGAGCCCACCTTGTCTGCAGAAGGTCCCAGCTTCTCTGCAGAAGGTTTGGTTTTTGACTGAGATGCAGCTGCTGGGGCTGAACAGACACAGTGAGCAGTGAGAAGGGGAAGAGGGTGGGAAATGAGATGAGCTACAAGCAGCAAGTGGATTTGGGGAACCTGATTGCTGTATAACAAAAGGACCCTCTGGGATGTATTTTACTTACTGGTGGGCAGGAGAGAGCTGTGTTCTTGGGCCCTGTTTCTGAGGGCTGCAATGCACACTCATCACCTTTGGATTGTGTCCAAGCGCTGCTCAGCCTCCCATGGCTCTTGGGCAGCGTTCAGTCAAGGAGGAGGAGGAGGAGGAGGAGGAGGAGGTCACTCTGCATCTCATTGTGAATGCACCTCCTGGAGCACCCCGGGCCAGGCAGAGATTTCTGCCCCAGGGGGACGTTTGATCCTTAGGAAGAGAGGAGGAAAAGCTTCTCTCCTGCTCCAGTGGGTTATTGGCTGTGTCACCAATGAATGCCCCCAGCTCTTCCTCCAGAGCTCCGCGTTGTGGGATCCAAGTCAGTCCCCCTGTGTGCCTCTGGACTGAGGACAGGGATGGGGACAGGGATGAGCTGTGTCTTCAGGATGGAGCAATTCCCCATGGACAGAGCACCTTCAGTCACCAATTCATGCTGTTGGCTCCTGCTGCAGACCCTGAGATGCTGCAATTGCCCCATCTCTCCCCATGCACTCCAGGAGAGTGCTCCCTGCATTCCTGCTCAAGTTTTGGTTTGTTTCTTTCTTCAGGAAATCACAAACCAGCAGATGAAATCCTCCCAAATCACTCTATAGGCACAACATAATATAATCTATAATCTATAATCTATAATCTATAATCTATAATCTATAATCTATAATCTATAATCTATAATCTATAATATATAATCTATAATAATCTATAATCTATAATCTATAATCTATAATCTATAATCTATAATCTAATCTATAACGTATAACATATATAACATACAACATATATTACATATAATACATATAAAACATATATTTTATATATATTTATATATAATATATAATATATATTGACATATATTCTAGATCATTTTTATGTTATACATATTTTGTATATATTATATATACAATATATACTATATACAATTTATTATATATTATATATACAGTATATATTTCTATGTATATTTATATAATATATATTTCATATATATTTACATATATTATATGTATTTTTATATATTATATATGCACTATATATGATATACTATATATGATGTATTATATATTATATATAATTATTGCATATATATGATATATTATATATTATATATGATATATGATATATTATATATGATATATTATATATTATATAGAAAAATATATTTGTAATACAATTTATATTATATATTATATACTATACATTAGATATTAGATATTAGATATTAGATATTTTATATATATATAATATACTTGGGGACAGAATAATTCATAATTTCTATGCTGGGAGCTAACTTGACCTAGTATTTTTTCTTGTATTAATATAAACCACAGGTGTTATCAGTAAAGAAGCAAACATGAAAGACTAGTCATTGTTTATGCAACAGCAAATTAATATATATAAAATTTATCAGTTGCATGCTATTAAATATGCAGATAATCTATCTATCTATCTATATATATATATATATATATTTAAAAAAAAAAGAAATAATGGTTTGTAAGATGAAAGGAAGCACACACATGACTCTTCACCATCCCAGACACAGTTTTGCTCTCCCTGAGGATCCAGCCCCTGTTTTTTTGTTGCTCTCATGCCTGCCCAGCCATGGTCCCAACACTCAGCATCCACAGGCAGAGAAGATACGGTGAAATTTAAAAAAGACTGAGCAAAGTCAGGAAAACAAAACCACACTCTTTTCTAGGAAAACTTGGTGGAAACCTTAGAAGGTGTTAAATTGATTTAATCCTTGCTGTGTTTTATTTGGCTGCTGTTGGTTTTGGCATAAGAAACGAGTTCTGCTCTTTTAGCCAGCATTTCTGAGAGCAGTCTTGAACAGGGTGGGTGTTTTTAGAGATGATTTTAGAAAAAGCTGCTTTAAAAAACAAAAGCTCTCCCACACAGCAGAATAGAAGATTTCTAAAGCCCTTTCCCCCCTCTTTCTCCTTGCAAACACATTTGTAACCATTAGCTGTGTGTCACGTTTGCTGATGGGGGTATTTTCTCCCTTTGCATCCCCTCCTAGGGCGCTGAGGGCTGCTGCCTCTCCAGCCCTGCTGCTCATGAATCATCTCAGCCCAGGAACTGCAGCTCCCTTCCTGCTGCAAACTTCGGCAGAGGAGAAAGAGGAATCTCCTTTTCTGGAGAGGTTTCCAGGCTAAGGAAGGATCCATTCATTGATGGGACCGTTGCATTAGGAACTAATTAGAAGTACTTGGAACCAGAGGTCCTTTGTTGTGTTGTATTCTAAAAGAAATTTATCTTGTCACTCTTCAAATGCCATCATGTAATAAAGAATAGTCCAAAACTTGCAGAAAAAGCAGAAGTCCAAACCAGCCAAGAAGCTATAGCAGAATAGATACTTTATTTTAATACCTCCTGCTAATACAACTTCAATAAAAGTTATGAAATGGGAAACTTCATTAATTTCCTTCTAAACAGGTAAATTCTGTGTATGCTAAGCTTGCTGTTTAAGGATGCCTAATGAAAACATATTAAAATTTGAAATAAACAAAAATATTTCCCCCAGAGACCGATTTCCTGTTGGAATTGTTGACTTTGATCTTCCCATGCCTTGCATTTGTCAATATTGGCTGTCACTGCTGTTGTGTAATCAATTTGTCTCCTCTGTAGACTTCTCTGAGATTTCTCTGAACTTCATCAGTGCAAATTACTTTCTAAGCCATGACAACATTTTGCTCCTCACCTCCCACAGCCTCTTACAACAAACTATTCATGGTTTGGAGATGAATTTATCAAAAGCCATGAGCTGAGTTTCTTCTGCCTTGCTTTTTTCCAGCCCTTAATATCACATAGGAACAGCAGGCTCTGTAAAGGAAGTTTTGGTGATTTTTATAATTTTTATAATAGGGAGAATTTTGGGGGAGAAGTGGTTGTTTTAGGTAGTTTACTGAGCAATCCTACAAATGGCATGCATCTCTCTGAGATATTTTTTGGTAGGTTACCAACTGGAGCCAATTTCCTTTCAGATGCAAATCTGCTTGCTGCTGTAAGACTGCAAGGATTTGCAAAGTTATGCTTCTAAAGCAAAGAAAATGTTAGCAAACTCTCAAACAAAAACTCCTTCTCTTTATCCAGATTAATCTGTATTATTTACTAGTATGAGGAAAGGCTCAATAGGGCTTGTAATAGAACCAGACTTCAGAATTCCTCGTGGCACCCCCAAGCTAAAGATTTTTAGGTGAATTGCTGTGGCTTTTTGCGCAGTATATGATTTCCATATTGTTTGACATGTTTTCACTTGACATCAGATTAGCCAACAGGTTAAATATTGTGGTTTCACGGTGTTAATTTAACACGCTTGCAAATTAGAATTTTAACATATTTGGAATTTTGATGAGACTAAAAGGCAAATTGTAATGTTCAAAGCAGCTGATTTTAGGTGCAGTTCAGCAATTAAGTTAATTTCGAGCTTTCTGATGCTGAGAAGGCCACTCAGGGCTGATAATAGCTTATTTTCTCAGATGGAGATTGAGGAGCTGACTACAAACTTCCAAACGAACACATGTGCTTGATTTGTCTATTTGCATTCAAGTTTACCTTTTCTGGTTGTCAGTAACACTACCCCACCTGCCCTATACAGCCTCTAGTGCTCAAACCTATTTGGAAAATCATGTGAATAGGGATTTGCATCATTACAATTTCCTTTCCATTTAGGAAGCATCTGCTATATCTTTAAAAGTAACAGGTTTGAAGAGGCCACAGGCTGTGAAACAGACTAAACCATTATTAAAATGAAACAAAAACTTTACAAAAAAAAAGGTTGCTGGACCTAATTCAACAGCAGTTTCAACATTTTTTTTTTAAACTCCTTTTACCTTGAAAAGGTTAAAAGCATTTGGGTCCTTGTGGAAAATGTAATTGCATTTCAGCCTTGTTTATGTGTGAATCTAAAGAATACTGATAATCTGCCACGTGAAAAAGTTCTGTTCTTCTGCTAACAGGCAATCCTTCTTGCTCCTAACAGGTCTTTCTATTAAGAAAACAGTTAAGGCCTAATTGGAACTTTTATCTGAACCATGTCACTCTAACTGATCAACCATGGCTAGCAGTCATACAAATGTTATTTTAAGTACCTCAATTGTGCAGGTCCAAGTAGTGCAAGGAAAGAGGGAAAACCTCAGCTGCAGTTTTTCTTAATAACAAATAAAAAGCAAAGTTCTGTGAGGATGGGCTTGAGCAGGTTAAGTGAACAGTGTTATCTTGCTAACCTTCATGCATATCATCTCCACGGGCAGCTGGAGTTTTGTCAGGGGAATTGACTCATCCCAGGACATTTCTGTCTCTAATTAGATTTTCTGTTCTTTTTGGATGGGCAGTGCCATCGTGATGCTGCTTCTTTGCCATTTATCTCAAAGGAAAGCTCTAAAACAAAATATTTCAGCCAGACTTGGTCCTTTAATCTGCCTGCATCATCACTAGGATGATGCATCATCACTACACAAAAAAATAAATCCAACCTCCATGATTTTCCTGAAGTGGGACACACAGTGTCCTCCCCAGCTCCTCTCTGTTTCTCTGCCCAAGCCCCAGCTTTGCAGGAAAAGAAAACAAACCCTGTTTTAAGAATTGTTTTAGGCAAGCAGGATATTTTGTTTCTGTGTCTGTTTGCTCCACTTTCTAGTCAGTGCCTGGAAATTTGGCTTTGGCTTCTCCCGAGTCTCGCTGCACACATCCATGGAAAGAGAAAATGTAACTGTGTTCCAAAAACATTCAGTGATGGGTTGTTCTTGCTTTCAGGGGGAGCAGGGTTTGGCCAGGGCAAAGGGAATCCCATCCCAATCTGTGTTGGGAAACAGGGTCCAGAGAACACTTGTGCTTCTTTTCAAAAGTTACAGCCTGGGTTTTCAGGCACAGCTCCTTTGATGGTTTCTGCTTCTCTCCACACATCCCCTGATTCAAAAATAGAAACTTCCTCTTTTTTCATGGTAGTGTTGCTGGTTTGTACTGGCTGGCAGGCACCACAGAGCTGCTATCAGTAGGGTTATTGTGGTTGCTCATTAGAAAATTGTGTTTCAGGCCTTTCAAATGGGATTTTGGATCTTGCACTTTTGAACACTGGACTTGGGAGCAGAATTTGACTTTGAATTAGCGATAGCAACCCCCTCCTTGAACATCAGGCCTTTCAAATCCTCTTCCATCTGGCCCTGACAAATGAATGGAGCTCTAGAGAATTGATCATTGAGCTCCTTCCTTGACTCAAGGCAGAACTGAACACATCCCAGTCATTTGGAAGAAGGAAAGATGAATGCTGTCTTCCTCAAGAACACCTCGCTAGGGCTGAGCATCGCAATCCCAATCCCAATTGCAATCCCAATCCTCAACTCATGGAGTGCAGCTCCAATCCCAATCCCAATCCTAATCCCAATCAGTTTGTGAAAAATGCACAAACATTCAAATGAATATTATATGTGTTGTGTTAGAAAGTTATGCTGTATTAATTCTCTTAAGTAGTGTGTTAAATATAGTTTCAGGTTATAACAAAATGGTAAAATAGAAACTGTGCTATTTAGGATACTTTTTTACTAAAGAAAGGACTCCGAGATAGCAGCCACAGGACACCCAAATCTTTCAGAGAAAGAAAATTTATTGCTCCATTATCAGGAGAAATGTACTTCTTCCCGCCTCACTCAGCCCTGATGAAGACGTCATCAGGATTAAGAGGAAGAAGTTGACACTCACCAGAGAGAATCCTGTGTTTGAATGGAATTTATGCATCGTGTATGAGGTGTATGAATATGCAACAAGTTGTTGTTTTTAACGGTTAATCCTCTGTTAACGTGGGGCCTTTTTCAAGTTTATGTTGCCCAGAAAAAGGTACCTGGACTGTCAGTAACTCTTTGTTTCTGTTGTCTCATATTGTCCTAATCCAAATCCAGATTGTCGTCTCATATTGTCCTAATCCAAATCCAAATCATATTGTCCTAGTCCAGATTATTATTACCCTAATTATATTACTATTTTTATAACCATTTAATTACTATTAAACTTTTAAAATTTTAAAAACAAATGATTAGCATTTTTCACAAGCTCATGGAGGGCAGCTGGTGCGGGGAGCAAGGACACAGGCCCTGTGGGGTGGTGGAACGTGGGAGTGCTGGGGTTGTATCTTCAGTGAGATTTTTTGACTGCTGATGGAATCCCAGGACCTTTCTGGGTTGCTGCAACCCCAAGATGTGTTAGAAAGTCTCTTTTCCCAGCCCAGTGCTTGAAGAAGTTCAGTTCTCAGTCTCAAGTTTGTTTATTGTGTCTTATCTATAAAATTCTTTCTCCTGTCCAGCCGAGGTCCGTCCAGCAGGACAGTTCCAGGCACTCTGCCTGCCCCCAGGGCAGTGTTAATGTCTTTATACTAAAAACTACGTGTGCAATGTTTACAATTACTTTCCACTACCTATCACCTATGTTAGACAGTGAGCTTCTACTCTAAACCAATCTAGAAGTGCCACCATCACAGCAGAAGATGGTGGCCAAGAAGAAGAAGAAGAAGAAAGGCTGGACACACCCAGTTCCCTCCATCTTGCCTCCTGAACCCCCATAGCAAAACCCCTAAAATCTATTTTCCATCCCATGATAAGTTCACTAATATTCTACTTAAACTGTTGTGGCTTGCTGATCTTCCTGTAAGGTTGGTAATTTGCTTCACGGGTCATAATCAAACCCACAGGTGTGTTGGGCTCCGTGCCAGGGTCTCTGAGCCCCCTGGCAGGGGTCTTGGCCGTCCTGGACAGCCAGAGGGGTGTTCTGGGTTCCCACAATGGAACCTCAGTCGTGTTTTGCTGGCAGCAATGCCCTGACCTGTGACTCAGGTTCCTCCAGGAGCATTCAGAGGTTTGGGCTCTGCTGCTGTGGTGGGGATGTGACCTTGCCAACCTGGAGGGATCAGTGAGGAGCCACTGCTGAGCTCCTGCTGAACCCGGGGGAACGCCTGGTGTGGTTCATCCCCACATCAGCCAAGGAGCCCGGGTGCTGGGCTGGGCTGTGTGTGTGCAATCACACTGGAAGTGCTCTCTGCAGCATGGAAGAGCTGCACAGAAGGGTTTGCACACACACACACAAAATTCCTCTTTACTCATCCTCTCTTCTCCAAGGCCACTGTGACAAGGGGATTCCATTTTCAGGTATCCCGTTTCAGGGAGGCTGCCTGACGCTCAGAGCATCATCCTGCCCCATTGTCTGCAGCAGCACGATGGAACTTTTGTGCCCTTGGGTCGGGCTCATGCCCTGCGGGCCCGGCAGATCATTCTCCCTGCAATTAGCATTCATGGTTAGCTGAGCAGAACTTCCTCAACACATCTGCCCTGCTTTGAAGGTTGAGTTACACGGTTTCAAAGTGGCCAGAGGAAAGGTTCCTATATGAAGAAGATATCTGGGAATATCCACTGTCTTTTTGTGCGTTTAATGCTTGTGTTTCAGCTAGGATTTCCTTGCTATTTATTCAGTGTTTCTAATTTAGCACACAATAAAGTGGGACAGAGAATAAGAATGTAGAGGTTTTAAAATTTTCCATTGAATTTTGTTCTAGGTTTCCAATTGTTTCCTTGGATTTGGGAGAGGAGGTGGTATTTTTACTTCTTCAGAAAATTTGCACGTGTTATCTTTAAAGTTTTTGCATTTTTGCAAATTTTTTTTTTTTCAATACTCTGTGTACAGAGACCTCCATATATTTGACATTCAGAGAAGCATCACAGAATCATAGAATGACTTGGGTTGGAAGGGACCTTAAAAAAAAAAATTTCTAAATGTTGATATGGCCAACATGCTGCAGAAATGCCTCCTTAGCTAAAAATATCTCCAAGTCAAAACTTCATGTGTCTCCAGGAAGGCCTCAGAGGCTCTTCCAGTGCCTGAAGGGACTCCAAAAGAGCAGGAAAGGGGCTGTGGAAAAGGGCCTGGAATGACAGAACAAAGGGAATGGGTTTAAGCTGAAAGTGGATAAATTTAGATGGGCTGAGAAGCGCAACAACCTTGCTGGCAACACAACCTCTTGATTGCACTGCTGGGTTTGGGAAAGGATCTCAAACTGTAAGACAATTTTTTTGTTGCCATGCTTGAATTAATCTCTGAAATTTATTGTTTTAATGGATCTAATTATTGGGATATTTCATTTTTGGCTAGGACGTGTCAGAGTGTACATGGACCTCCAAAGAAATTTGTTCCCTGAAGAGATAAACTTTTAAAAAGGGATTATTCTATTGGCCTGTGTGGTAAAAAAAATAGTTTACCTGGGTTTTGAATGGAGAGTTCACTGTGACTGAAATACCAGTGAAAGTGTATCACGGGTGATCACTTTTTCTAATGTAAATCATTTAACATTGGTAATTTTCCTCTGCTGCTAATGCCATTAGTTACTTTAGAGGTAAAAAATAAAAGGATGTTTTACCTACCTTTTTTTTTTTAAATTTTGCTAGCTACCCATAGCTTAACTTAATGATTTGTATAAGTGATAGTAATTGCTGAAACTACAGTTGAGTATTATTAGCTATAAAATGAACATGGTTATATGTCCAACACAACTAGCAAGGAACAGAAATGCAGTTGTATCCAAGAGAAAATAATTACAGCAATAATCAGTGTAATTCATGATAATGGCTGAATTGAATTTCACACCATAGCTCCAAGCACTTACATTTAATGAATGTAGTTTGTGCTTGTTTACTAAAAAGGTTTTTAGCAGAAAATCGATAATGTAACTTCAGTGTTTCTAATTGCAAATGCAATTTTTTTAAAAAAGTAGTGGTTCAATAAGGATTTTGTAGGGAAAATTAAGGTATGTGAGTGCAGCAAATGCTGTTACTTTAATTAGGCTACCTGCACATTAGTGCTATAGTTCCTTAATATTTATTTATTACTCCATATTGATTAAAATTGGTTTGAATTCCGTTTTTAAGACCAGCTAATGTAATGAACATTGAAACTTTTCAGCTGCTGTGACTCAGCAGATCATTTCCAATGGGACTGTCCTCACAAAGAGGTGTTTTTACCTTAAAAGCATTATCACACCAGCAAGGAGGTACAGGCCCAGCTGCAGAGGCGCTTTCCACATGCCGAACACAAAAAAGTTGCTCATCCTTCGTGTGCAATGGCAGAATGGATAAAGTGATTGGCACTTGGGGGTATAATTATAATTGCTTAATTGGTCCGATTGTATTCTTGGCCTCGTTTGTGATGAGGGAAACTGCTGGGCTTTAAAATGGTGAGGACACTGAGGAATGCAATGCCAGGTGAATTTTCCAGTCCCTTGGCCTCCTAGAGCAGGTCAGAGAGGGTTTGTAGAGGTTATTGAGATGCACAACTCCAGCAAAGATAACCAGAAATAATCCCAGAGATGGATCTGTGGGATCGAACCCCACGGTGCTGCTTTTACTGAAGTCAGCAGCAGATCCATCGCCTGGTGTGTCGCAATGACTGGGCCATAGCTGAGGCTGGGCAGTGCAAAGGAGCTGGCAGGGAGGGCAGAGCACTCAGAAAGCAGAAGAGAGAAGGAACAATCAGAGGTGGGGTTCTGGAGCTCAGCTACCTGCAAACACAGGCTGCTTTTACCTCCAGAGACCAAGGCCCAGGGCCTGCATTGCTGAGGAAAGGGGAAAGAACTGTGAACCCCTCCTGAACGGTCTCACACAAATTGCTGAACCACCTTTATGGTCTGCAGGGAGGGTTTTGAATGGGTCAAAATCATGGTTGGTGGAGATTTGGTTGGACTTTATCTTAGAATCATAGAACCACAGAATGGTTTGGGGTGAAATGGACCTCTAAAGCTCAACTATAGAATGGTTTGGGGTGGAAGGGACCTCTAAAGTTCAACTATAGAATGGTTTGGGGTGGAAGGGACCTCTAAAGTTCAGCTATAGAATGGTTTGGGTGGAAGGGACCTCTAAAGATCATCTGGTCGAACCTCCCTGCCATAAGAAGGGACACCTTGACATGGATGAGAAGAAAGTCATTAAGTCATGGACCTTCCAAATCCAAGGTGATGTTCCAGCTGCAGGGATGTCACTGCCCAACCAGCAGCAATAATATTGTAACTCGACTTAAACTGTAGCAGCAAATTAAGTGCAATTCACCAGGAAAATATGAAGCGATCCGTAGGGGTTTAAAAAAATAAACCCTGATCACTCAAGATTTGTGCCCTGATTATTTTCTGTGGCTGCCTGCCCTCAGTGCTAGAACCAGCACTGCATTTTCTGCTGGGTTCAGTCAGGCATTTTACTCTACAAAAACAACTAGCTCCTTTCCAACCAATGATTACTTGTAATTATGCTTTCCCCTGCCATTATTCTAATAGACTGTCATGCTGCACAGAGGAGGCGTTTGGAGACTGCTTTTATGGATGGACTGTTGGAACACTTAATATAGCTCTATTTTTGAATTATCAGGTTCTATCCTTTTGAAGTCTGTGTTAGTGGAACTCCTATTTATGAAATGTGCTGTGCTTAAAGGTTTGCTATTGATGAAGAGGTCCAACAGAGGCCTTTATCGTAAGTACTGCAGCATTCTCCCCGAGAAATAAATAGCCTTGCTAAAAGGTATGTTGTGTACCAAGGTTGCAAATTATCAGCCAAGCACCTTATAACTGTATACTTCAAAAATGCCTTTCTGCTTTCTGTTTGTTCTCCTTTTTTTTCCACAACATGAGCAGTGTTTTTAAAAACCGCATAAGGAATAAAAATCCCCCAGAAACCCCAATCTGTTGGCTCTTTAATTGGACAGCATTGTTGTAACTCTTTAATATTCATCTATACCTTGGCAGGAGGTGCTGTTTGCAGGTGTGACATCCTCTGAGTTTTGGGGGAGTTTTCAGCTCCCACTCAGAGAGTGATCCCAAGCACTGATTTATTGCAGGATTTCATCAGTGGCAGCCCCACCAAAGCTGTGAGCTGAGCATTACTGCCCAATTACCCAGGACAGGGTAATGAGAACCAATCCATATATACAGAAAAAAATGAAAAAAGGCAATCAGGTATTTTTAGTCCCTAAATAGTTTTAGTTTACAGTCAAAGTCCAGGTAAGATGGATCTTTGCACCTTCATTTTTGGGTTGAAATCACTGGGAGCTTAGTGATGCAAGGTACTGTCTGCTCTTCTTTTGAAATCAGTTCCTACACCCTCTCTTTAATTCTGCCACTGCCCCATATCTTCAGATCCTTAAACATGAAGTGGGCTGATGATATAACATACATTGATTTCTCTATCTGCTGCTGAGTTGTACCCTGGTTGAAGACCAGAATGAACTTGTCAATAGAATTTATTTCAAAAATTAAAAGGAAATAATAATTTTTTTCATTAGTTAGTTTTATGTTATCACAACACGGTGACTTCTGTGGGAGCTACTACATCCAAACATGTTTGCTGTCCTTGGGAGCCCATTCTTAGGCTGTGTTTGCAGAGCTGGAGCGTGCCAGGACTGGGGACCACAGTTCCTGGTGTGCTCCTGGATCTGGGGCTGGCAGGACACCGAGCACATTGGGATGTGTCCCATGGAGTGGGGTGATCCTGAGAGGGGAGGGACACTGTGGGGACAAGGCAAGAAAGTGAGGAAGGGTCTGGAGCCCCAGGAGAGGCTGAGGAGCTGGGAAGGGGCTCAGGCTGGAGAAAAGGAGGCTCAGGGGGGACCTTGTGGCTCTGCACAAGTCCTGGGGGAATTGGGTTCTGCTCCCAGGGACAGGGACAGGAGGAGAAGAAATGGTCTCAGGATTAGCCAGAGGAGGTTTAGATTTGATTTAGGAAAAATTTCTTTAGAGAAAGGATGGTCAAGCATTGGAACAGGCTGCCCAGGGCAGTGGTGGAGCCCCCATCCCTGGAGGGCCCGGAAAGCCCTGTGGATGTGGCCCCTGGGGACGTGGGGCAGTGCTGGCCTTGGCAGTGCTGGGGAATGTTGGACCTTGGGGGCTTTTCCAACCCAAAGGATTCTGTAATTCCGTGATTTCATGACAAGAGCAACACCGAGGGAAGCAGTGGGTGCCCGAAACAAGGAGGGTGCCTCGTGCGGGGGTTTCCATTTACAACAAATAAGGCAAGTCCTGCTCTAAAGTGTTTATCTGGAGCTGTTCCTTTGGAGCTGCAATGCATCAGAGCCCTGACTTTGCACTCCCACATTCATCTTTGCTCGTGTATTTTGCCCTCACCCATGGCTTTCCCCTTAAGCCTGTCTATTTGCCTGTAGATTTGACAGATGACAGCTTCTCTTTGGGATGTTGGATGGCGTTTGTAGGGCTATGATGCCAGGAGCGTTCTGAGCGCTGGTGTTGCATATTTATTGATCTCCATATTCCCAATAATCTGATGCACGTCACATTTGACAACATTATGTGGAGAGGTCAGCTGTATGGGGCTAATGAAACTGTTTCAAAGATGGATGTTGTTTTCCACAACATTAACCTTGCAAATAGCTGTCACTAGTGCATTTCACTATGGGGCTTGGCGTTTGAGAACCTCCCTTTTTTTATTGTTGATGTTAACATTAAACAAAACCTGGAGCCATTAAATCTCAGTATTTATATACAATAGGAAACATGGACGACATGGCATCACTCCAAATGAAAATCTTATTAACAGCACACGGTGCTTGTGGCAAAGTCCTGAACAATCTGAAAATTGGTTTGGCTGTCTGAAATGTTTGACAGATTGGCTAAGGATGATGTAAAAGGACTGAACAGGGAACAGCTGAATTCTAAGGATTAAAGTGGCAAATAGAAAACCCTGATGTAATCAAAAAGCACATTGCACTTTCATATTTTACTGCGATATTACTCTGCTCACCAGGAGCTTATTACATCCAGGGCAATATAAAATTTAGATTACCTTTTTATTTTAAAATTATTTCCCTAGCATGTATAATGTGACGAGGAAGCATTCAGCTTCTAAAGAGGTCTCTTAGAAGTTCCTTTTTCCTTAAAAAATACTGCTATGGTGATTTCAATATTTAATTGTGGATTTTCTGCTGTCATGCTGAGGCACTTCAGAACAGGAGTCCTAAGGGCGATAAAAATAATCCTTGGAGGCCCCTTTTCCACATTACAGTGGTTGAGAACAGTTGTAGTAACTCTTTCTCGATGTCACACTGCATCTTTTGTAATGTAAATTTTGCACACACTTGCAAAGCACAGTTCCAAATATGATTTTGATAGGCAAGCAGTTTAGAAAGGTTTGTGTTGGCCATCTGAGCTGTGAAGTACCACATACATTTCCAGTGTCTTCTGGGACTTCAGGGCATTTCAAGTGAGAAGGAAAAGAACTCAACCTTCATCCTGCTCTGGAAGCTCATGATTGTGTTTTAATATTTTAAACAGCAGTTGGCAAGTGCTAATATACATTGACAAAGGGTGAAATTCTGACCCCTGCAGAGAGGAAAGGTCAGATGATGGTGATTAGGACAGCAGAATGTGCCTTCACAAGGTTGTTAAGGTGGCTTGGGCTGGAGCTGCTGTGAGGTCTCTGTGGAGCAGCAGCTGCTGGGGCTGCTCTGCAGCTGGTGGGCAGCCCTCAGACATCAGGCAATGGTTTTGTTGTTAAAACTTGCTTTAATAAA
This sequence comes from Ammospiza nelsoni, assembly GCF_027579445.1. Classification (NCBI taxonomy): domain Eukaryota; kingdom Metazoa; phylum Chordata; class Aves; order Passeriformes; family Passerellidae; genus Ammospiza; species Ammospiza nelsoni. The sequence goes on along the minus strand of NC_080640.1, from coordinate 4,225,594 downwards.
GTCATGGGCGCTCATGCAGGCTCTGCCTGGAGGTGAGATGTGCCCCTGAGAAAGGTGGTGGGTGATCAAATCATCACCTGATAAAGGCACCGGATGGGATTCTTCATTCTTCATCAGCTTGAAATCATAGCCTTGAATCACGAAATCATGGACTGGTTTGGGTTGGAAAAGACCTTAAAACCCATCCAGTGCCACCCCTGCCATGGCAAGGACACCTCCCACTGTCCCAGGTGCTCCCAGTCCCAATGTCCAGCCTGGCCTTGGGCACTGCCAGGGATCCAGGGGCAGCCACAGCTGCTCTGGGCACCCGTGCCAGGGCCTGCCCACCCTCACAGGGAACAATTCCTTCCCAAAACCCCATCTAAACCTACCCACTTTCAGCTTAAAACCATTCCCCCTTCTCCTTTCACTTCATGTCCTTACCAAAACTCTCTCTCCAGCTCTCTTGTGTCTCCCTTTAGGTCCCAGAAGATGTTGCAGTGTCTCAAATGAACCCCTCCAAATTAAAGGCTAAAAAAGTTTGACTGGGAAGGGAAAGCTGTAAGGCAACTTAAAAAAAATGCAGTCTGGTCTGAAACTCTAATTGATTGTGATTCACAGAGGTTATTGTAAATTGTTCAAAAGTTAAATGTTTTCTCTCACCTTGCACCTGGGCTGTCTGAGCACTTGGAGCAGCACATGGGTCAGGATGAGAGCTCCTGCTGTCTGGAGGCATCTTGTGATGAAAAATCTAGAAAGATTAAGGCAGATGCTTAATTTTTAAACCCAAAAGTCAATGAAGTGCAAATTACCCCAGTAAACTATTTTCTGTCTCTATAGAAACTTTCAGATAAAATGTTATTTGGGCTTCTTTTGAGAATTGTCTCAAGAAATGGTCAGAAAGGAAGAGGGATGGACTTTTTATTTAATATTTATTTTATAGTACATCTTCTAATATGCAATTTGCTTCTTAAAAATCTGTTAAGAATGCAAATATTCACAAGCCATAAAAATAAGGGCTCTTCCCTCAGTTTCTGGCAGTTTCTTGGGTGTCTGCATTATTTATTTAGTGACTTAGGATAAGGTCATGGAGAGTTTTTCCAGAAGCAGACTCTAAAGCCAAGTGAACATTTTAGGGAGAGTTAAAACAGGGGATTTATGACATCACTTAGTAATGCTTAACATTGTTAATTGGAAAAACATTCTCCTGTAATAATTCTGAGGTAGTGCATTATCATTATCACATGAAACTGTGCAAACGTGAAATAAGTACATTTCTATAACATGATTTCTGATATTGCTAAGCTGACATGCTATAAAATATTAAGTGTTCACCAAAAATGAATCTATGGAAAAAAACCTCTTTTTTTACGCTAAAAACTAATGAGCTATGATTTCTTTTTATTTGTCTTTTGGGTTTAAAGCCTCCAGATCTAATTTCCAAGTTCTTTTCTGAATCCAGGAGAGTTTATTTCCTAAAGAATATGGGGACAGGTCAGTACAGCCTCTCATAAAGGCTCCAGGAGCTCAGACTTTAGGATTTCAAGTGATTATGACACAAACCGCTTTAAGTGTCAGCAATGCTTTGGAATTTTACAAAATTATAAAAATCTTTAAGAAGATGTTGACTTAACAGAGGGCTCTCCTTGCTGTGAAAATACATATTTCTGTCATAGAGGCAAGATTCTACCACAATGGTGAATCTGTCTAATGCTCTTAATCTGTCCTGAGATTTGGATCAAGGACCACTTTTTTTTTTTTTTTTTTTTCCTTGGTTTTACTGTTTTATAAGAGGGGAATTTTTTTCCCCTCATATCTTCTGCACATTTTGGCTGCAGGCAGTGCACAGAAAGGTGGGGCAAGGCCAGGATGGCTGCTCAGGTGTGAAGGACCAGGTCTCTGCTTTCAGAGGGTGCTTTGGCCTTGGCTGCCATCTGAGCAGGGCTGGGAGCTGTATCCCTGTCTGCAACAAGGTGCTGTAATGCTCTGCCTCCTCATCCTTAAAAACTGAGAAATACCTGCCCTTAATATCACTAATGCCTCCAAAATAGTGCTTGGTTGGGGACTTCAGGGGTGGAATGGCTCTAGTTCCAGGCCTCTGGATAGAATCAAATTTATTCCTTAGGGGACCTCATCTTTGCCTCAGAACTGCAAAGTGCTGTGCACTCTACCCTGATTGTTCAGTAACTTGCAGAAATGAGCCCATATAAAGCATTAAAGAACTTCAGAGCCCTGTATTTGATTGCATGGTGTTAGAGAGAGAGGGAAGATGTGAACAGCAGCCACAGGACCCAGGCCAGAAACCTGAATTAATGGGGAGCTCTAAGCAGAAGCTCCTCCCTGCTGGGAGAAGTGAAAGTGCTGCTGGGATGAGGCTTTCAGGGTTTGAAACAGTCCTTGAGACTTCATAAATTAATTGTTTATAAAGGCAGGATTAATTAGCTGTTTGTCTAAAAGTTTATGTGGGAACTGCTATTTATGCTGAGATACAACCATGCGAGTGCTGCCCTTTGCAATTTCTGCTTGACATCATCTTAAGGATGCCCACCTGATATCCACTCATGGATGCTCAGATGTGCTTTCTTCCTGGGCCCTGGCTCAAGGATCAGGGCTGGCAGTCAGGGGAGAGCCTGATTCCATCTCTGATGGACAGGATGTTCTTGCTTTTTGGTGTGCCAGGGAATCAGGGCTGGCTTGGATATTATGAAATATGTTTTTACTGGAAAGTTGCTGAACAGTAGAACAAGCTCATCAGCCAGGTGTTAAGGCTGGGGATGAGGAAGGAGAAAAAATGGGAGATACTTGCCCATGTGATCTTCCTAAGTAGCTTGGTTTATAAAACCAAAACCCTGTAAAAGAACAATATAACTCAAAGAATTCCAGCACTGCTTTCCTGGTGGTTCTTTCTTGCTCTGGTAGCACTAAGGTTGCATCTATACATGCAGTGGGTGCTCCCAGGCACCTGGAGCACACCAGGGATGCCTGTCCCACCTAGGATGGGACCTGGACATGCAGAGATGGTTCCAGTGGGCTCACACTGAAACCCTTTGGGTTTCCCCAGGGCTTCCCACCCACCTGCCTCCTGGAAATGCAAAACATTTGTGCGTTGTTGGGTTTGGTTTCGCAACGCCGCAACCTGCTTAGAGTTAGCAAAGTGCAGCAAACGGGCACTTAAACGCAGGTTAAAGGCCTTGATGAAACACAGAACACCTCAAAAAGACAACCTGAATTTTTGCCACTTTAAACTTTGCATGGCTGGCGTGCTGGAGCAGCCCCCCAGGTTAATGAGCTGCGAGTTTAAACAGCAATTGAAGAAGTCGGTTATAAATACAGAGCAGTTTGCTTTTTGCCTTCCTGTTGCTTTCCCGGGCTTCCCAGGGCCTTCCACTGATGGAGAGCTTTTAATTTCCCATTTTGGCCCCCACCACAGGTGATAAACAAAGGTTTCCCATTGCTGTGACTCGGGTCAGCGCTGTAGCCTCGGCGTCAATCCCGCTGCCTGTAATTACACACAAAAGGTTACCGGGATCCACGGCTAATTTGCAGCCTCTGTTTAGCAGAATTTAATAGCAGGTATTACTGGTGCAGCAGTAATTAAGGACCTTTGTCAATAAGACGGAATAGATGGCCACACTTTGTTGTAATCATTGGACTTTTGAGAACCCAGAGGAGTGAAAAGCAGTGAGAGGAGCAATCCATTTCACGAATAACATGGCTGTCCTTTCACCCCCCCAGTCCCCCCTCCTCCTGAAACCAGCAATGGAATAATAATTCCCCCAAGCAATGAAAGTACAGGAATAAAAGTACTTACCCTCCAGCCTGTGATTTTTTTTTTTAAACTTTTTATTTACTCTACTGTGCTTTTTATTTGCTTCGGGCTGCATTTGATGAAGTATTGTTTAAACAGCGCCGAGCAAAATGGATATAGGGAGATGGAAAATAGAAAGAGGAGGAATTTTAACCAGGTGGATATATGCATTTGCCTTTAAGGTGGATGGCATCGGGTTTATCAATTATTTCCTCTGGATTTAAAAAAAAAAAAAAAAAGAAAAAATAGAGAAAGAAATGACAAAAACAAGTGGCTTGGTGAAGAGATGGAGAGAGTCATTTAGAGCTGTCTCTGCTCAGAGGCGCTCGGCTGTAAATGGGTCGCAAACAACGGGCGAGGAGTGAAGTTGGTGCAGCGCTGTGCCCCCCTCGTGCCCCCCCTGCAGCACTAATGTAGCCCTGAATGGGCTGGCACTGGTTGGAGAGCCCCAGCACACACACACACAGAGCCTGGCCCAGGCTGCTGGGCTGGGGAGCTGCCAGCCCGGGAGGACACAATTCAGAGTGCTTTAAGGTGTACACTCCTCTCAGTAATTGGTGAAGAAGCTGCATTTCACTCCCTGCTTTTAATAGCGGTTTGAGTAGCGGCTCTTTATGAAGGCTCTCTTTTTTAAAGCAGCTTTAACTATACCCTTTCTGTCAGTAATGCCTGAAAAACTTTTACCTTTAATCATTCCTGGATCAGGCAGCAAACAAGCAGCTCCTTTTCCTTTTTCAATTACGTGCTGGATATTCAGCACACATATAAAAAAAGGGTAAAAAAAAAAAGAGGCATCTTGAGCCTATCATGTATTAAATGCAGCTCTTTGCTGCTGCATTAAAATAACACCAAGGATCTCGCTTCAGCCAACAAAAGGCAGAAATATAAAGTTAAAGCTGCAGTGTTCTTTTTTATCTGCTCCATTGTGAGGAGGCATTGTAGCACTCTTAAAACAGTGGGACATTTTTCCATACCTATGGGCGATGATACTCAGCTAAGAGATCCTGACCTTTGTGATTCTGAGACTCATGGCAAATTTTTTACAGCATCTTATGGATGGGCTCTGCTTGATGCTGTTCCTGTGAGGTATGGCTTGTTTTTTTTGTCCTTCTTCTTTTTGGCACTGCTGTTTCAAGAAGGGAGCCAGGAAACAGCAAACTGGTGCTTTGGCTGAGCTTGTTTTGAAGGTCCCCATCTTGATGGAGGTCCCCATCGTAATGAGTTCACTTATATAAGATCAGGCAAATGGTCCTTAGTGAGCACTTGCCCACAATAAACAACAAAAAAAGGATCATTCCATGGAAGATCCAAGCTTAAAATATGAAGGAAATTGAAGATCAGGGTTGGTATGAATCAGGAAAATCATGAGAGAAATACCAGGGCTAGGAATTGTATTTGGTCTTTTTTCAGTCAATAGCATTGTATCATAGCTCATATTTATTTATTCTCCCAACAGAAGACCAACAAGCTGTGGAAAATGCAGAAAAAATTCTGGAATGTGTAGAGAGAAGGGAAAATGGATGGATACGAAGTTTGCAGCAGTGTGTTACAGTCTCTCTTGGAAAAGAAGCCATTCTTGATGGAATGAAGGTACAAGAGAAATTCTTTGAAGGTGAAGTGTTTAGTAACGGCTCTGGTGACACCAAGCTGGAAAATCATGCACAGAGTTTTCCTTCTGATCAATGCTGGTTTAGCCTGCAACAGATAAAAATGAAGAGACAATGTCAACAGACAAGAATATTGCTGCAGGATAATGGTGCCCTACTGCTACCCAAATGTCCAAGGCTAATCCAGGACATTTATTTTCCAAGCAGGGGCCATTGATCTGGAAAGATATTTGTCATTGCATTGTAGGGCAACCCTGCAGATGGTATAAACACAGAGAGGAGATCTTGTGGTGGTGAGTTGGGGTAATTCAACTGGCTCCTGCTTGATGGGGATCCAAAGTAATCTGGGGTGATGACTGTGAGGAGTCTGAACAAACAGTGCCTATTCCTGACCTTGGGAAGTTGCCCCTGTGGAGCAAATGGAATCCAGGTGCAAAGGGCAGAGAAGGGCCAGATGTATCCCAGGCTGGTCAGAAGGGTGGAGCAAACCTGATCTGTCCAGGACTGTTCCTCTGCAGCTTTGTCAGGAGCAGCCAGAAGGCTGAAGGTAAATATGAAGGTCTGAGGTTCAAAGGTTAGCCCTGCTCCTTAAGGGAAAATGGATCTCCTGCAGGAACAGTTGAAGGTCACTGCTCAATAAGTCACACCCTTTAACCTTTCCTCTTTATGGTCATTTGATAGCCAAACCTCTTCCCTATAAATGAAAAACATGTCACATACAATTTCCATGGATTCAGTCCTGTATGATAGAAATGGCAACGTGGATTTAATGAAAGGATCTTTTCAAGGTAAATTCATTTATGGTCTGTGAACAAAGTCTCAGCTCATTCCTCTTTTGTCTCACTGCTCTTCCCACCTGGCTTGCCCCAGTAATGGTTGATCTGGAAGGCAGGAGCCTGGGCCTGGCCCTGTTGTTCCTCCAGGTGTGTTCCTGGTCCATCTCCAGCCTCAATCACCACTGAACTCCAGGGCAGCATCAGTGGGACCCATAAAACTCCATTCCTGGGTCTTGTGCCAACTTTCCCATCCTTTGCATTTCAAAGTTTTGGTGTGCCTCACCACCCTCACAGGGAAGAATTTTTTTGCCAATCTCCCATCCATCCCTGCCCTCTGGCACTGGGAGCCATTCCCTGTGTCCTGTCCCTCCATCCCTGTCCCCAGTCCCTCTCCAGCTCTCCTGGAGCCCCTTCAGGCCCTGCCAGGGACTCTGAGCTCTCCCTGGAGCCTTCTCCAGGTGAACAGCCCCCAGCTCTCCCAGCCTGTCTTTATAGCAGAGATGCTCCAGCCCCCTGAGCATCTCTGTGGCCACCTCTGGATTTGCTCCAAAGGTCCATGTCCCCATTTTCCAGGGAGAATTTCACAAGTGAATTTCACAAATTACATTTTTCCACAGTTTTTCAGAGAGTTTTGCCTGTGAGGGTTTGTGCTCATGCATGGATCATTCATTCTGACTGAAATAGCTGCAAAACCTCTGAAAGGTTTTGCAAACCTCTCTGGGTCTATCTTATCTGAATGGTCTCAACTGCTCTTAACATAGGTGGGAATGGAAAATGAACTTTGCGGGCTTTGTCTTTAAAAGCTTATCAATAGGCTTGAGTTTAGAGAGGAATGTGTTCCCTCCTAAGATGTCTGAGACCTGTAAAACCCACAGTGCAACCTGGGACTGAGCTGAGGGCTGAGTCTTGAACTGATTTTGGAATTTTTCGGTTGGGCTGAATTTTTTGTGGCTCAGACCTTTTACATTTGCCAGAATTCACCAAAGGGAAAGGCAACCTTGATTTGGCCAATAATTCTGTGCCAACACTATGCTCTAATTAGTTCCAGCTATCAGAAATGTTTTGTTTTTCTTAATTGTGTTTCCCAGATGGAGATGACACCACCAGCTAATTTACCAGTCTAGTTTGTGTCTAAGACTCCAGTTTTGCTTCTTTTTGTAGTCTGCTGGGATCAGAGCTGAGGAGCTGAGATCAGATCTGTCCCTCAACCCTCTGCTCTTGTCCATGCAAGGTTGTATGTTTGGGTTCTTTTTTTTTTTTTTTCCTCCAAATCCTGCATTTTTAATATAAATAAAAAATTTGATCTCTGCCACTGGGAAACTGCATCCCATTTTTTTTCCTAACAGAAAAATGGGAATAGGTTTCCTTTAACTAGTGGAAGGGTCTAGACTCTAAAAAGGTTTTTATTATTGTGTGCCTGGGGTCCTTAGTTTTAGACATTTATCTTGTGGCAAACCAGTGGGGAACTAGAAAGGCAGTATTTTGCAACTCCTGGACCCCCAGCTCTAAATAATGACTCCAAGCTGAAATTGAAGCAGGTGCATCATCTCCTTCATTGTGTCACTTTTAGCACAGACATTATACTTTATGGGCTTCCACTATCCAAATAGTTTGTGCAACGGACCCTAAAAGTGGTGATGCATCAATCAATCAGTCCGGGCTTTATTGCTCCAACTTTCTTTACAGGAGGCTTCAAAGCCATATTATAATGCAAGATGAGGAGCCCAGCAGAATACAAAATGCCCTGGGATGCAGCTCCATTTCTGAGTGCTCCCTTCCAGGGCTGGAGCTGCACTCTGGGGAATTTCCCAGGGCAGCAGTCACAGCAGCCAAAGGCATCCCTGGTGGAGCCCCAAATACATCCTTGGAGGAACTCCAAATGCATCCCTGGTGGAGCCCCAATGCATCCCTGGTGGAACTCTAAATGGATCCCTGATGGAACCCAAATGCATCCCTGGTGGAACCCCAAATGCATCTCTGGTGGAGACCCAATGTATCCCTTGTGGAGCCCCAAATGCTTCCCTGGTGGAACCCCAAATTCATCCCTGGTGGAACCTAAATGCATCCCTGATGGAACCCAAATGCATCCCTGGTGGAGCCCCAAATGCTTCCCTGGTGGAACCCCAAATATATCCCTGGTGGAACCTCAAATGCATCCCTGGTGGAGCCCCAATGCATCCCTGGTGGAACCCAAATGCTTCCCTGGTGGAACTTCATTGATTGTGCCCAGCCAGGCTGGCTCAGGGGATGGACCCAGCTGGCCCTGGTGGCCTGCACAAGCTCCTGGGTGGGACAAGGTGCTAAAGAGGATGGAAAATCCCAATGGTTTGGCTGAACTGGTTTTTCATTGCAGGGCTGAGGGGGGTTCGCCCATCAGCAGGATGATTTATGTCCTAAATGTGTGATGGGTGACCCTCACCCTCTGCTCCTGACCCCCTGGAATTTTAGCCCACACCATGCACAGCAGCTCCTACTGGGTTCATTTTCCTTTTTCCAGTTTTTTTGGCTGCTTTGGTGTGGAAATATCTCTCAGGCTTTCCATAAACATTGTGTGTGGGCATTGCTTTTGCCATCAGCAAAGAGAGATACATCTACAGTGACACGGAAATAAATGCAGATATGGGTACAGCCTGCTTTATGGAAACACTGCTGAAATCCAGGAATATTACACTGTTAGTGCAAGTGAACAAGTTATGGGTTATGACTTGGTTATTGCATGGAAACTTTGCACTCCAGGCCTGGGGCTCCGATGTAAATGCCTTGGTTTGAGCTGGCAGTGGTTATGGGAGGTGATTGGATCCGTGTTAGTGCTTCCATCAGACACACAGACAAATAAATCTCCCCTTGAAGCTGCCTGCTGACATCTGCATAACTTTGTTTTATTGCCCACTTCCCATCCAGTTCCAAAGAGTAACTCAGGAAAGGAAATTTAAGGGAAAAGAGATGATCATGTTGAGAAAGAAAAAAAGAATTTGCTGCTTGAGTATAAAATTCTGTAGGTTATATAATATAGTATGTGCAATGCACAATTCAATGCTTTGGATTCTTTTAAAGAGGACCAAAATTTGCATAATGTTTTAATAAAAGTTGTTTGCAGATCTGCAACCAGCATTTATTCTGCAAAACTGGATATTTTCTAATACTTGTCCCTTCCCCAAATCCTCATGTAGCTTATGTGAGCTCACGGAGTTTATTATAATATTTGTAGTAGAAATCTCTAATTTGATAATTCTCTAGTGAGTTTAATGAGCCTGAAAAGTGACATTTAGAGCTAGTTTTCTCTTTGTGCTTTGAAAAATGAAATACAAGTAGTTATCTGTTAAATGAGATAATTACAGTGCTACTTTGCTAAAGGCACATATTAGTGATTTTTAGCTTGTTTCGCTTAATTAGAGCTTTACAAAATGTGGAGTGACAACCCGCTAACAGACCTGTTGGAACAGTTACTGAGCCTGTGAAATAAAACCAGTTGTTCTAAACAAGTCACAAAAAGAGATTGATGAAATGGCTGGCAGCTCAGGCAGAAATTTAAGCCTTGGCTGCATTAGAGCAAACGTAATAATAGCAGCGAGTAACCCATATTTTTAATTTTACTGATCTTTCTGCAATAATTATAAGGAACTTTTAATGTCTGTAATTAGAATGTTAGAGATAGGGTGACTTAGACCAGTGCTGCACTGTGAAAAATTGGATACTTACCATAATTGAAAATTAATCACTTTTCATTACCAGGAAGGGATGCAGTGATTACTTTGAGTGGGCTGAGATGCATCACATGAATTATGGGCAAACAAATTCATGTGGTTGGAGTTGGTGAGTTTGAGGCCAGTCTGTGCCAGGAGCACCTCTGCTGATGTAATACGATGGATAATGAAAATCAGGGTGCATTTGTTTGGGAATTGCAGCCCAGAATTTTTGCTTTGCTGGATGTTCTGATGGAGAGGATCCCTGAATTTTATCAGTCATCCCTCCAGCATCGTAGTTTTAAACTTCAGCAGGGCAGAGTCAGCTATAAAGGCAGATATAACCCAATACATTGGTGCAGCTCTGCCAGAGGGCTCTGAGCAGGTTTGAGCAGTGAGAGAGGGAATCACCTGTGAGGTTTGTTCTGTGGGCAGAATGGATTGTGGATCAGCACCTGTTAGCTGATCCATGCAGTGGTTGTGCACAAAAGCTGCTTTTCCCTGCTCAGATCATGGGAGATTATGGAAAGGCAGCTCCTCATCCCATGGAAACACTGAAATCTCTGGGGCTCAGGAGAGTTTGGTCTTTGTGGCAGATCCACTGTGGAGAAGGCAAGTTATTTTTCTGTTTAGTTGGAAAAGACCTCATTTATTTCTCCTTGAACCAGCTCTGCTCTTGTGCTGTGTGTCTTTGCTGATTTATGACTCGAACCACCACGTGTGGCCCCCTCAGCACCCCACGGTGTCTCTGCATTTAAAAGGTGGCATTTCATGCTCAAAAGATGATGTGAAAATGTCACCACCTCGCTCCACAATTCTTCTCCTCGTGCACCTGTCACCCATTCCAGCTGCCAAATGCAAGGGCAGCAGGCAGACAAAATCTGCTCCAGACATTGTTTTGTGAGCTGGAAATTGTCTTTTGCCCAGAGAGGGATTTTTCAAACCCCACCTGATTTTAGGGGTGAGGAATGAGCATAGCTGTGAGGGAGATGCTCCCCTCGTGCTTGGCTCTAATAGCTTTGCTCTGGCTGCAGCAGGAGAGGTGAAATAGAAGCTGTGGCTGTCCCTGAGTCTCCATGTGCACAGCTGCACTGTCCTGGCTCTGCACCTTCCTCTCCTGCCATTAGCCTGAGCAAGGATGTGGCTGCTCATGACTGGGTGATTGATGTCAAATGTAGTAGCAACATTAAATTTGTCTGAAATGGACAAAGAAAATCATTATTCACCGTAAAAATCTTGTCTAAAGTTCCCATCTAGCCGGAGCTGCTCCTAAATTACATTTGTATGAATTTTAAAATGTTTTTTTGAATTTCTTGGCCCATGATTGTTCCCAAGGTCACAAACTCAGAAAGCTGGGAACTGAGGCCTGCGGTGAAAAATGTGCCTGTAATATATCTTCATATTTGCAAATGTATTTTATTGCTGTCCATATCCTGTGAGAAAAATCCAATGTTCTTAAAAGACAAGCACTGCTTGTTATAGAGACACTTATTAATGTTTATTAGAAACTCATTTCACTAACATCCATGGCTTTATTGGAAGTTCCTTAAGTAGCAAATCCAATTTCCTTTCTTATGCTTGTGCTTACTTAATTAACATCAAAAATTGAATGAGGCAAAAAACAAAGTTTGATATTCATTTTAATAAGTTATATAAAGTTAGCATAATCTCATTGAGGCCATTCTTCATCGCTCCAACTGCAGACACAAAGTGCCTTTGCAGCTGTTTGGGGTTTTACATCATGGAGGGGAGATAACCTAGCAACTAATGAGAGAGCCAGGAGAGAAAGGAATTAATTTTCAAATAAACCCTTTATGGGCTGCCTTCTGGGGAGGCAGGACTTTGTGTGTGCTGGGCAGGGAGCTGGGGATGCTTGGATGCAGAAAAGGATTAGGAGGAGGTGCTCGGCAGAAAACCATGTAGAAACCTCATGTTATGATGGCTGTAAGGAGAGAAAATAGAGATCAGCAGACAGAAAATCAGCCAGGAGCCACAAATTATGATGGCTATGGGGACAGAAAAGTGGCATCTACAGGAATTTTCCAGTGGCAGCACATTTTGTGTGTGAAGCATCCCACCCCGTGGTGGGGTCAGCCCCACACGTGCACCAGTTAAAGCTGCTCCTTTGGCAGGAGATCTTCAGAAAATCATGCAGAAACTTCATGTTATCATGGCTATAAGGACAGAAAACACGGACCAGCTGTCAGAAAATCAGTCAGGAACCACAGATTATGATGGCTTTGGGGACAGAAAACTGGGATCTAGAGGAATTTTCCAGCGGCAGCACCTTCTGTGTGTGCAGCATCCCACCCCATGATGGGGTCAGCCCCACATGTGCACCAGTTAAAGCTGCTCCTGCTGCACTCCCATAAAAACCTCCCCCTGACCATGTGATGTCTGTTGACCTTAGAACAAGCGTTATCATATTGGAAAGTAATGATAAAAAAATCCCCTACTACAGTAAAGCTATTATAAGCTGGAGTGTTTGTGCCATTACTGGGGAATATGGTATTGATTTTTTAATAAATTATGCCATAACCTACATTTTGGCCTTAGGTTAAAATTTAACACCAGAAGCAGAGGAAAGGTACAATGCACGGATATCAGAGCAATATATTTCACTCCACCCCAGACCTCAGCGCATGCTTGAAAATCAGGAGTGGTGGGGCCTTGGTCACCATCATTTGTGATTATATTTATGATTTGGTCACCATAATTTGTGATGTCCCCTCTGCCCTGGCTCCTGGGCAGGACTGAGGACACAGAGGAGCAGCTCTGCAGCCCCAAATAAGTTTGCTCTGCTCCCCCATTTCCCTTCCAGACTGTGGAGGCTTCAAAAGGAAATTTTTCTGTTCCTTAGCTGTAAAATAATCTTGCTCCAGTAGTGCTGTGTGTCAACAAGAAACGTCTCAGAAGCAATTTTATGGAAACAAAAGAAAGAAAACACAACCCTATAACCATTTTGATACTTTGATATTTAAGTGAAACATCTTTTGTGTGAAACTAGATGAAGGTTTTCTTTCTAGCTTTCATTTTTAAAATTTCTTCTTAATTTTGGAAGGAAAAATCAATGTGCTCAATGTTTTCACTCCATCTTTTTTTGTTTTTTTTCAAGGAAGGGGAATAAAATATTTAAGGGAGAAAGGAAGTTCTACAGTATTCTTCTAGTGGCTAAATACAAATATCTATGTAAATCTTGAGCTGTATCACAGGTAATTAAGCAGGTAAATGGGGATGAAACCCAAGAGTGTTTGCTGGAAGGGCTTTCAGTGCAAACCCAAAGCAGCTCTGTGTGCTCAGCATTCAGCTCAGAGAGGGAAGGTGGGGAGGGACAGACATTTCTGCCTTGGATGGACACCTGCTGCTCCTGTGTTGTAACCTTTACTCCTGAGACAAATACTTCAAAAGCTGGTTCTGCCTCCCATTTTCCACCCAGTTAGCATCAAACAGCTGCTCTTTTCCTCACAGGAAATTCCTCATTCACAGGAGCCATGGCAATGGAATGTTTTCTTGGAGGTTCTGAGGATTTCCCTCGTTTACACCAATGTGTGTGGGAGAAAGGTGCCATAGGCAGAAATTATTCCTTCAAAATGAAATGAAATAATTGCTTCAAAATGATGGAATAAATATTTTGATGCAGGTGCTTGTGCTTATGCTTTCCCTCTCTGTGTACCAGGGAAAATTCAGTTGTGTAAATGCCATCACTTTGAATATTCTCATCTCTGAAGGTGCCCTAATTTGCAGCAGAAAGTTCATTAATGCCTGCAGTTCAGGTCTCTGAGCTCAGTCTGCACTGCCCAAGGAGGGCAGGACACCTTGAGGTGGAATTTGGTGGGGGATATATCCAAATCTACCACAAATCACCCACAGGATGGGAATGTGCAACAGGATGAGCTGCTGGGAGAGCTGCTGAGCACGGACGGGGAATGAGAGATCCAGGAGAAGGACATTTCTCCAGAAAAAGAGGAACTGATGGGTTGAACACAGATGGACTCAGCAGCCCCACAAGTGAAAGCATATTTCCTGTGGCGCAGATATCTCATTAATGCTCTGCTGACAAGGGGATTAACCCTCCAGGACAGCAGCTCCAGCAGCCTGCAATCACAAGTGTGTTTGTCCCCCTAAAACCAGCATTTGTGCATCATCTCTACACGGATGCTTGGAGACTGCTGTGGAAAATTTGCTCCCTCAAAGCAGGAATAAACTCAGACAATTTTTAGATACTTACAAAAATATCCTCTAAGTAAAAAATTTAAAAGTCCCCATTAGTATTAAACATTTCCTTTTCATGCTGTCAGTGCTGCCACAGAAAGAGAAATGTACCTCAGCTCAGCTGAAGCTTAAATTCCCTCTCTTCTTGTACTCTTTAAATAGCAGATTGTCAGCTTAAGGAACTTGTTGCTGGTGATGTCTGAGATTCATGATCCATCTAAAAGATCTGGGAACTCAATGGCTGCTTTTCATACCCTGATAACCACACTGTTTTGTGTTAGCCTGGCTTTAGTGGGGCTGCTCCTGACTTCCTGCACTTGTGGAAGAAGGGATGGAGGGGATTTTGGCTTTCATGAAATCAAACAGCTCCAACCAAAGCCAGGATTTTTCTCTTTAAAACACATGGGAGCTTGTGGAGCTGTGCTGCTTTGAACTACCTGAGACATAACACTCTAAAATTAAAAATCGTGTTTGAAAATTCACACTAATTAAAAAGGGACGTCTGAAGCCAAACAGAAAAAAATCGATCAGCTTACTGGTCCTTCCTCAGTTAAGTAACAAAATTTGTTCAATTTGTTTTATGTCTCTGAGTGAGGAACCTTTTACTCACTTTGATTCATGGACAGAGGTTAGAAAATGGTGCAGTGGAAAGGAAATTAACATTTAACCTGCCCGCCTGCATATCCGAGCTGATGTCTCAATGTGGTGCTGCTGTGAGTAAATTCTCCCAATAAACCAGACACAGAGCCTGTGATATTCATACAGCTGCTTGTGTCTTCAGGAGAGCTCAGACAGTTTTCTGGCTATTAGAGACCAAATTAGGAAAATTAATCTGTGCAGGATGTGTTGCTACTTGACATAAATCTGTATTTTTTAAGTTAAAATTTAAGGGGTTGCACTGTTAGCCAGCACACATCGCTGCAACTTCACAGCCTTAAACCCTGGCAGTGCCTGTGAAAATTGCTAATTTGCAGTCTGGAGACTAAAAACAGGTTTGTTTTTTTTTTTTTTTTTTTTGTTTTTTTGTTTTTTTTTTTTTTTTTTCTTTTTTCTTTTTTTTTTTTTACAATACAGTTATTCAAGAAGAGGCAATGATAGAGCAAAACTGACATTACTCCATATGATTGTGCAAATTGAAATTGAACTTTCCTTGTTAATCCCAGTCCAGAATCAGACCTATAAGCAGACTTGAGGCCTTCTACATGCTCTTCCAGCCTCCCTAAAAGCACATTATAACAGGATTGGCTACAGCTCAGAGAGCCAAATAAAAAATATACTCAATATGATCACATTATATTTAATTTATGTAATGATTGAGGTTTTTCTTCAACAAATGGCACTTGGGAGGCTTGGTGTCAGAAAAAGAGCTGCGTCAGTTGTTGGGAGAGTGGCTAAGAGTTTAAAATAAGAGTGCAGAATACATTTTTGATTTCATCAGGAAGTCTGAGGATCCTTCATGATGTCCCTCAATCTCGTTAGCACTTCATTATTCATTCACTGTCAAACGTGCCTGCACTGCAGCCATGGTAAAGGTCAGCCCAAGCATCTGAAGAGCACCAGAGACCTTTCAAATTCTTGATTTCTGTTTTTTTTTTTTCTTTAATTTTTTTTTATTTTTCATTAAAACAAAGAGGGATTGTGAGCGAAGCATTTTGCAATGCGAAATAGAAAATTGAATTAAAATCACAAATTTAGCTTTTTTCCTTGCAAGCTGCAGCTTGCCATTCCCTCTGCAGAAAGTTGTGGCTTTGGATTTTTGACTCTCATGATGGAGGTACAGCTTTATTTATTTATTTGTGGCCCCCATTGCCATGGAAGCAATTGCAATACCACAAATCCTCAATTCTGGCATCTGAGAGACAATCAGACAAGAAGAGGAAGGAGATATAAAAAAGCGATAAAAAAATAAAGCTGGTGTTTACACTCAGTGATGTGAGTGATGGGGGGGGAAAAGGCAGAAAAAGCCTGTAACACTTTAATTGGTGCTTTGAGAAAATATTATAGTTTTTTTTTTTTAAGTTTGCCAGAGTGAGACTGTGTTTAATAAGTAGGATGATTAGGGTCTTTTTAAATTCATATTTTTGCTCCCTTCCTGGTAATAGCAGCCTAATCTCAGAGTAACAAAGGCAGGTCCACAAGATCTTATTTCCCTGGAAATTTGAGGCCTGACTTTCTGGGAAGCTGGGGAGGATAAAGGAGCCTTTTGCTCCTGCAGAGAATTTCTGAGAAAGGCTGCAAGGTGAGACAGGCGCCAGGGATGCTGGTATTGCTATTCACAGCTGCAAGCAGGGATGCTGCCTATGGATTAAAACCCACAGGAGCTTGAATTTACCCAAATATCTGCCTAATTTTGTGGTTTTCATGTCCTCCTTGGCTGCACTGCTGCATTCTGTGCCACATTAACCACGTGCTTTCAGAGATTAGGATCAAGAGCTTGGTCCCAGTCCCTGGCTAAGCAGTTTTGTATTACCCCAACAGCATCTGACAGCCTTAAATTAGGACAGCTGTCCCATTAAGGGACTCTGATGCCTCTGGTGGAAAAATTGTGTCCATCCCCCAGGTTGTTGCATTTGGAGGCAGAGTTGTCCTCCAGGCTGAGCTCTCCAGGTGTTCCTCACCTGCTGGGTGAGCTGGAGTTGTTGAAAGTCCTTTGCCAGCACAATTACCTGGGCTGGAAGGAGTTCAGGAACACCCCCATGAGCAGGACACCTTCAGACCTGCAGGGTGGTGGCTGTGGCAAGCAGGGCCACAAGCCAGGGACAGCTGTCCCTTGTCACCTTGGATGAGGTGTGTGGGTCCCTTCCTCGCTGAGTGAAGAGATTTTTTATCTCTTGGTTTGTTTTAGGTACATCCTTGATATTCTGGGTGCAGGCTCTTACTGGTATTTATGGACCCTGTTCCTACAGAAGTACTTTGAGGATGTGGAATGTAGAAAACAACAAAAAAATAAGATAATGTTAAGATACAAGACAGTGGCAGCACCTTCTTCTGTGCAAAAACATTTCTGTTTCAAATGGGTTTTGGTTCTGTTCCTTTGTAACTATTATTAGAACTAATTTCATGATAGTAGCTTCCAATGCCTTTTTCAGAGAGAGACGTGGAGTAAAGTACCTGTCTGTGGCAGAAAGGGAAAAAAAGAGAGCTGCAGAATGGAGAATAATGGTGTTTGAACCAAAAGGAAAAACGCTGTGTATGTGCCGTTAGATGCAGTCTTTTTGTTTGCACTTCATTTGATTATCAGTATTTTCAGCCATCTCAGGCATTAATACTCCCTGCAGGGAGGGGCAGGGTTCATAGCCTTTTCAAAGCAGCACTAATGAGTGCCTTTAACTTAATAAAATGATCATTTGCCAACTACTTACCATAATGTGAGCTAGATGCTTTCAGTCCAGAGATTAAAAGGAGTTTTCTTTGCAAAAGCACTGCAGTTGCTGCGACTGCATAAATCATACACAGTTATATATAGATATATACATAATGTTCATTGGTTATTGTTTTTGAAATCTTGAGATCTCTTAAAATAGGTTGGAAGGAGTTGTTAGAGTCTATATTGTTTCAATAATCTATGGATTATCACTCTCTAAATATGCAATGACATAAAAGGCAATAATGCCTTTTATGGATCCCATGTGGCCTATTACACTAATGATCCATGAATAATGGGGTCACGGGATGAGTTTTGAACAGTGCCTTTCTTTGTTGCTTGTTTTTCTCATTTATTTACCCAGGAAAATTCAGTTTTAAGTGTCTGCTTTTCAGCAAGGTCCTGCCATTTGCTGAGTTTTCACGTGAGTTAATGGACACCAAAAAGGTCAAGTGACTTCCCAAAGGTTACACAATGAGTCACTGGATTTGTCCAGGATAAAATACAAGAACCTCTGAGTTCTCTGCCTCTAGCTCTGACTGATGCTAAACCTGAAGGTTTTGGATCAGCCTGACGTCCAATAAATCTCTGCTTTGAGGGGCAATCACAGCTTGGTGCCCAGTGGAGAAACCTGAAGCTCCTGGAGCACCATTTCCCATATTTCTCAGGGAAACAACCAGAAGGAGCAGGAGTGATGCACACCAGCTGCTTTGGTCCCCGTGACAGAGATTCTCTCCTAAACAAAACCAAACAGCATGGATTTAATCAACACATGGAAGCCCAAACCCACAGCTCACCCAAAGCCAGTCCAAAACAAGAGACTTTGTTTAGAACTCTTTGTGTTTCCTACCTTCCTGCAGTGGTGCTCCTTTGGAAAACTCCACATTATTCCTCTTGTTTAAGGAGCTGCCTCATCCCAAGGAGAGGCATGGCACAGCTCCTCCAGGCCCTGCAGAGGTGGAGGCTCAGTTCCAGAGGGCGAGGTGTGTCCTGGAGACCATCACCGGCTTCTTCTGGATGCATTGCTGCAGAGAAAAAGCACAGCTCACTGTTCCTGCCTCCTCTGCCAGGAGGAGAAGGGTTCCTGTGAGCTGAGCTGACACTGGGAAGTGAAAAATTCTTACCTGGATTTGCCCACGTTTGCTCAGCTGCAAAAACAAGCCTCCTTTTGGTGCCCTGTCTCTCCTGGTTTTGTGTGTACACAGAGCTCTGCAGCTCCAAGGGGTTCATTATTATTGTTTTTTATTATTACTAACTGCAGAATATTATTTCATGCGTTTAATGGAGTATAAAGCAATTACAGAATGGAAGGGACTACGGAAATACAGAAAGATCTGCCTGGAATAATAATTTGATTCTGAAACTTTGTTGCTTGAGGACTTCAGGGTAAAATTGTAGTACAATATATGAGCTTTTAATGAAACTATTCCCATTACTTCGAGTCTAAATGGACAAAACCTACATAACACATGGAAAATTTTCATTTAATTAGCAAATATTTTTATCAGGGTATAGCTGTCAAATCCTAATTTATCAAACAGTGTTCAGCAATGAGCTGGAAGTGTTTCTAGCACCCGTGCTTGCATATTTATACTCCTCTGAGCTGCAAATCCTATCAGCTGTTTGACTGAAAACACATCAGGTGAATGCTGATGCTCCTGGGTGCAGGAACGCTGCAGAATATTGCTGAGAAATCAGACAAGGCAGCTCTGATCCAGCTGCATTTCAGTGCTCTGACATCTGGTGCAGTCTGGGGGTGGCTGAGCACACTCAGGGAAAGGAGCTGAGGCTGCTGAGTGTGTTCGAGCTGCTCCAGCATGGAAGGAGGTCACTATTAATTAATTAATTCATTAATTAACATGGCTCATGACTCTTCAAGCTGTGCCTCCACTGTGTAAACACTCTGCTCTTTGCTTGCTCTGCCTGGATTCTGAGCAAGCCAAGGCTGCTGCTCCCTGTGGGAGATCAGTGCCTGCAACCACCTTCCCAAAAATCAGATTTTAGCCCCTCAGTGCTGGGGAGAAGCCACACAAAGCCTCGCTGGCAGCTGCGCATGCTGATCAAGGCACTGCCTTTAAACAGTTTGGTTTATAATTATATCTTTACAGCTAACTGGGCTATCCAAATGATTTTCCCCTCTCCCCCTCCCCAAGTCTGCTGACCTGTGGCTAATGAGATTTGTGTTTCGATTAGTTGTAGAACATAAATTAACTAATCAATGAGAATGGATTCACATCCTTTCTTGTAAAAGAGCTCTGCTGCAGTGATCTGTATTTAATATTCAAATCAATTTCAAATTCTCAGGGTGATTCTGCTAATATGGCAGGCTGGGACTCGCAGCATCTGTATCCTTGCCACAACCTGTAAATGTGGGATGTTTATGGAATTGCCCACTGACCTCCAAAGCCTTCTCTGGTCTCATTGATTTACTATTTCACTTAATAGTGATGATGAGAAGCTTAGGGGCTGGCAGTGAAGCTGGGAAAGGCACGGGAGAGAACATTTTCCCTTCCTTTACAAGGGTGTTAAGGCTAAGGAGACGTCCCAGGGCTTTGGAAAATGCTGTTTGGGTTTGGTCTGAACATTTTGGGTCCATTTTATTCCACCTCAAATCTCCCTATCCTAGAGATGAGGTGAAAAATGGTTATTGCCAAAATGCAGTTTCCTAAGGGTGAGGTTTTTAGTTTGCTTTCAAGGTAGAGAGAACTTTATCTTTTGCCTTGCTGTAATTGTCTCATCTGTACAATTAACCAGCATCTTGGCATAAAATGTGAAAATTTGTACAGTTTTCAAAGCATCTGTGGCCTTTATGGTACAAGTTCTGTTAGTACTGAAGCCACAGAAAATTAAATGTTCCCCAAAGAACTTCCAGATGTGTTTTATTCTAATAGGGTCATTATACAGTAAATTAAAAAGCAGGGTAAATGGAACTGTAAAATTTAAATTAGTCTAAAACCACATCTCTTTGCTTTGAACATTCATTTGTGGGGTTGCATTTGCAATAAATGTGAATTAGGCAGCTGCAATAACTGTTAATCATATATTTATAAAATAGTAATGAGGAAATGAATAGCAGAGTAAGACAGCTGCACATTTCTCTAATAGTATGTCAACTGTGAACATAATAAGATGTAGAAAATTGTTTGGTGTTATGCTGATAATGCAGCTGAATGTAAGAGATCACTTCAACCTCTTAACTTTACAGGAAATTATATATAAAATCCATAAAAAGCCATAATAATACATTAGGCCTCTGAATTGTAGTCAATGTTTTTCTTTGCTTTGATTTTTCTGAAATGGGCCATACTTTTCCCAAAGTAATCTGCCAAAGATCACTGAGGCTTTTGTTTCTGTCTGCACTTCATTCACCATCTTGCAGTTTCACTTAAAAGACAGTGCTTCTGAAAGGCAAAAGTGCTCCTCTAACTTCCCTGCTCCAGGAATGTTCCCTCATCCCTCTCCTTGAAGGGTTCTGCCAGGTTTTGAGCACCCCACCTCTGAGCCCTGATGGGGTTGTCACTGCTGAGAGCAGGGGTCCAATTCAGAACCCCACACAAGGTGTAACAAGATGGGAAATTGAAATTTGACACACACACATATATATAAATAAAAATTATATATTATATATATATAAATTTATATATATTATAATAAATTATATAAGACCTTAGATTATATATAATAAATCTAAGAAATTATATAATATAAAATGATAAATATATTAATTTAAGATAATTTTTGCATATTTAAATTTGAAATATATATACATATGAAAATTATATAAAAATTATATATAATTTTACATATAAAAATTATAATAAATTACACAAGAAATTAGATTATATATAATAAATCTAAGAAAATATATATTATATAAACGATATATATAAAATGATAAATATATTAATTTCAGATAATTTATATTTTTTGCATATTTAGTTATCTCAAATATATTTATCTATTTTTATATAGAGATATATATAAAATTATATATATAATTTTATATATAAATATATAAATACATATACATATATATATACATATATACATATATATACATATACATATACATACACACACACATATATATATACATATATACATATATATACATATACACACACACACATATATATATATATATATATATATACACACACATATATATATATATTTGAGAGTAGTAAAGGGTTGGTGACACAGCCTGAAGCTGTCTGTCTCTCTTTCCCAGATATGGTAAAAATATAAAGAGGTTGAGATAATTGCAAAAAACAAGCCAAACCACCCAAACCCAAGAAATAAACAGAAATCTGTGAACAGCCCTTTAGCTCTGCTGCTTGTGCCAGCAGATGTTGCAGCCTGCCCCCGTGCCAGGTGCTGCCCGCTTGCACTTGCAGCTTTTAACCAGCCCTAATTGAATTTTGCAACAGGATTGGGGTGAAGAGGAGAATTACAAAGCTAACAGGAAAAAAATTAGGCAAGTGCTGGGCTGCAAACTGCCAGGCAGGGAGTAGGTGCTAAACGAGCAGTGGGAAGGCTGCCATAGGAAATGTCACTTATCAAAGTGGCAGGACTTTGCAGGGAAAAGCAAAGGAAGAAAGGAGGGAGCCAGTCCCAGCCCTCGCTGATGCTGCTGGGAATAACTCCTGGGATTGAATCAGCTTTTTACTGATTCAATTCAAAGCCACTGGGATGTGGCTTTGGAAGTCGGGTTAAACCCCCTCAGTTTTCACCCACAGCTGCAGATAGGGCTGGGTAGAGCATAGTGGGGAGTGTGGGAGTGCCTGATCCCCAAAGCAACACCACAGGGTAGCAAATAAACCCATGTGTCATGGGAAAACCCCATGGAGAACATAATGAAATCACGTGTGATCCGATTGCAAAAGTGTGATTTTACTGTAAATAGTTTTGTCTGCTTTTACCACTAATGTTTCTTGCAGTACCGCCTTGCGATGTTTTTTTGATTTTTTCGTGCTCTTACATCTTGAACGACACAACCAGCCCCCTCCAATTTTTTAAAATACAGAGAGAAAGGGAGACTGAAGGGAGATGAATAATCATCAATTTCCCAGACTAAAAGCCTTTCAGAGCACAAAACCCACGACAGGCTTGAAAAGTCAGTCAGTGAAGGGGCAGAAAAGACTTTTCAATTAGTCCTGTGTGTTTAAAGGTGAGGTGAGGGGCCACCAGAGGTCTGGGTGGCCTGGCCAAGGTCAGGAGCTCTGCAGCACCAGCAGCTCTGTTGACCTTCTGAAAAACCTTTCTGGGCACTCACTGGACATAACCTTTAGCCTTCATCAAGCTGTTGCCTTTAATACCCAAGGCTTTTATTTTATTTTATTTTATTTTATTTTATTTTATTTTATTTTATTTTATTTTATTTTATTTTATTTTATTTTATTTTATTTTATTTTATTTTATTTTATTTTATTTTATTTTATTTTTTATATTGTATTATATTATATTTTATATATTATATTATATTATATTATATTATATTATATTATATTATATTATATTATATTATATTTTTATATTTTTATATTTTTATATTTTTATATTTTTATATTTTTATATTTTTATATTTTTATATTTTATTTTTTTATTTTTTTATTTTTTATTTTATTTTCAGACGGGAAATGGCACAAATCTTTTTGGCTATCTTAAAAACTATAAAGCTATGGCAGAGTGGCCAGATAGGAGCAGAAAATGTCCTTGGTGTAACCTTATCAAAGGAAGTGTTGTTCATACAACATCACCACATTATCCTGAGCTCACACCAGAGGCAGAAAAGGGATACAGGATACAGATGGAGACACAGATATAGAGATGCATTCGGGTCGAATTCATCCTATAAAATTTTGGCCTTTTGCATGCCAAAACAAAGCAAAAAATTGTTCTTATTAAATATAAATTAAAGGGTAAGCAGTGGAAAATGGGTTGTTTTCAAATCTTTCCTTTTTTCTTCCTTCTTTGAAACAGACGGTTCAATTCTCTGGGAGAAGCAAAGTTCAAGCTCTCATTTCCCACTGTACATTTCTGTGTTAGTGCCTCACAAAATAGCAGTTCATTTCTGGAAATCCTATTACTGTCCACACTCAAGCAGCAACTTTAACAGATACGTCTGTTACCTGGCAGCTTCTTCCTACACAACTCCCACCTCTGAGAGTTAAAGCTTATAGTTTTAAAAGGAAAATTGAAATAGGCCAATTTGGAACAATGCACATTTTGGGGGCTGGGGGGAGAAAAAGAGCACGCGCCACTGTCAGCCACAAGAGCCTCATCTCGCCTTGCGTTCGGGTCTGGGCACACAGGGAAAGCAGAGTGGTGCATTATCATTATCTCAGAGATGTTTATTTGGTGTGTGGACACTCAACCAAAGAACTAATGTGATCAGAAAGTTAAAATATATGGGCTGGAAATACAAATTCATTAGATGTACACAAAACGTATGCTGCAGTGGATCTGTCACCGAAATTAGATTTTGACAATTATATGGATGGTCTGGTTGAGATGACATACGATTTGCTCACTTTGTGCCATGATTTAATTATTGCAAAAGATGTGTGGAGTTAGGACAGGGCCCTGTGGTTCTCTCGTGGCCCTGAGCTGAAGTGAGGCTGCTCCATCTGTCATACTTGGTGTTTGCTGCCTGGAAGATTTTTGTGTGTTTACATACGTATATATGTATGTGAAATGTACATAATTTTATATTTTACCATGGAATTAGTATGTGCCTGCAGCCAGGGGAGCTGGTGCAGATCTTTCCACTGACCTCAGCAGGGCTGGGCCTCGCTCCTTCCTCATGCATGGCCCTTGAGGTGCTCCTCATGGAAACCACAGCTTTTGCCATTCAGGATCCAAAGCAGAGCCAGGGCTTCCCCGTGCTGCTCCAGCCAAGCCCAGGTGATTTTTACCTGGCCATGAGCACAGCCATCCTTTGCCTTGCCATCCTGGTCCAGGAGAAGGACGTGCTGTGTGGGAACCCAGGAGATTCCTCTGGCTGCCCTGGAGGGCTCGAGCCCCTGTCCAGGGGGCTCAGAGCCCTGTGCCTTTGATTTAGCCCTTGGAAAAAACAATTACCAACCTTACATGAAGAATTACAAGTCACAAAAGTTTAAATAGAATGATAGTGAATTTATCACAGGGTGAAAAATAGATTTTTGGGGTTTTTAGCATGGGGGTTCAGGGGGCAAGATGGAGGAATCTGGGTACATCCAGCCTTTCTCCTTCTTCTTCTTGGCCTCCATCTTCTGCTGTGATGTTGGCACTTTTAGATTGGTTTAGAGTAGAAGCTCACTGCCTAACACAGGTGATGGGTATTGGGAAGTTATTGTAAATATTGTACATGTAGTTTTTAGCACAAAAAGATAACATCGCCCCGGGGCAGGCAGAGTGCCTAAGTCTGATCTGCTGAAGGTCAGGAGAAAGAATTTTATAGAAAAGGAAAAATAAACAACCTTGAGACTGAGAACTGAAGAGTTCTGGCTCCTTCTTCATCTGCTGGGCTGAGTGAAGAGAATTTCTAACACATCTTGGGGTCGCTGTGAGCAGTGAGAGAACCCAAGAGTGCTCAGTCTCCATCTCCTCTCTCTTGGGATGCTGTGCTGGTCCTGAGCTCAGCTGGGCCGTTCCAAATTTGCAGAAACATCCTCTCCCTCCCCGCCATCCTTCCAAGGGACATCACCAGTGACACCCTGCCAGTTCCTGGTGTGTCACTCTGGGAGTGAGCCCAGCCCCTGTGTGCGAGCATCTCCAGATGTTCCTACAAATCCTGCCTGGAATCATTGCTCTGCTGGAAACCCTGCAGGAACCAAGAGGGTCTCAGCTCCTCCTCACTCCATCCTAGCTCCTGCCTGATGTTCATGAGCAGTATTTATTCTTGTTTCAAACATGCATAAAGAAATTCAGCATCAGGCACGAAAAACGATGGTGGCTCCTCTGTCTGAACGTTGAGCACAGATTAAAACCCCCCAAGTATTAAAATGGAAGCATGATTTGATAACTTCTTGCAAATGCAGTAAATGCCACTTCTTACAAATGAACACTAGCAATCAATTTAATTTCTCAAATAAAATGATTAAATTGCCGTTATTGTGGAATCATTATTTTATTGCTGGAACCTTTTAAAATGTTAATTATTGTGCCCCTTCAAAAGCTTTCATCTTGTCTGACTTTGCTCTTACAGAAAAAAATGTCTCCTGGTTGTGACTTGCAAATTGAATGAAAATTCATGTTTTACCTTTCCTCTCTCTCTCTTTTTTTTTTTTTTAACACCTGCAACTGTTCTCCTTGGCTGTAATATTTATATGAATTTAACTTTAATTTTTCTCTGCTTTCATCTTCTGAATTAGTCAGTATAAAGCATAGATCACTCTTTCTCTGCTGCTTTCCTGTTTATTTGCTTTAACAATAGATTCATTAACTAGATTTTGGTGCTCAAGCTATGCGGACACATCCATTTCAAAGGAGGCTTTAATGGCATTTCATATTTTTCTACATTAAGGAAGATTAAAGTATATTACAATACCCTTTACTGCTCTATTTTCTTCATTTTAGAAGTGGTCAGTTTTTAAATTTTTTTCCCTCTTTCTTTCATCTGCAGTGTTCAATAAATTGTCCAGGCCTTTCAGATGATAGTTACAGCAAATTGAGTTCCATATTACAACTCTGAACCATTGTTTAGCCCATCATCAGTCAGATAAAGCACTCCTATTCACACAGGACATCAAAAGAACAAATATATGTTCAAAGTGGCTAAAAAGATTACTGTGACTTGGATATATCATTTTGTTAATTGTTAGTGATTATTCTGCTGGTCTAGAGGTGGTGAATTTGCTGACTCTGAGCTCATGCTTGTGATGTAATCAGAGGGGAATATATAGATATTCACGGCTGGAAATTACACCATTCAAAAAGGGTCAGGTCTATCATCTTCTAATAGCTGGAGGTGGACTAATAGCAACATTTTAATAAGAAGGAAGATGCAAGCTGATGTCTTCATCTCACACGTGTGGAAAGGCGTGAAGTGCTCCGGGGAATTTCAGCTTGGATCAACCTGAGAGTGATGTGGCTGCTGAGCCCAACTCAGCCCTGGCTGGGCTGCCCCGTGAGAATTGGGGGCTCTTGGCCAGGTGGGAATGGCTGAAATTAAAGTTTTTGGGTCCTGCTGGTGCAGACAATGATTTGTGATGTTGGCACTTTTAGATTGGTTTAGAGTAGAAGCTCACTGTCTAACTTAGGTGATAGATATTGGGAAGTAATTGTAAATATTGTACACGTAGTTTTTAGTATAAAAAGATAACTGCCAGGGGCAGTGTTTTATGCTAAAACACATTAAACTTGTGTTTAATGCTTTCCACTCCGAGCTATCCCCTGGAAATCACTGGTGGTGTTTTAGTGACTCCCAGCACAGGACTGCTCTGTCCACACAGCTGTGATGGGGAGGTGTTTTACAGGTGGGACACAGAAATATAAAACCTGAGACCCTTCAAGGTGCTGAAGAGAAACACCCAAACATCCATCCCTGAGATAAAGACACAAAGAAGGAAAAAAAAAATAACCCCACCACAATTTCCAGCTCCCAAGCACTCATCTTTTCCTTTTCCACCACTGGCACTTGGGTATCTCAATAAAACATGCATATTTGCAGGATATAAAATGAACACTCTGCAGGTTTCTGCTCTTCAAAGGTGATTTTGGGAATCTTGCAAATGCAAAAAGCTTAAGGAAGAAATTTTGAGATTTCTTTGCTCGTGTGTTTTGCCCTGCACTGGGTAAAATGGAAAGGCAGCACTAAGAATGCCTGAGCATGTGAAAGGCTGGAAGACAGATTTTCCAACAGAACAATTGCAGGGTGTAGGTTTTAGGCAATAAGCAGGTAGCCTCGTTCTCTCAAAAGAAGAAAGAAAATAATGGAAAACTGTAACATTCATTTGGAGGCCTCAAAGGCATAAAAAACCCAATTCCAACTGTTATAGGTCCCTGCAGGAGTCTACAAAGGAACTAAGCTTTTTAAGTAAGAAAACTAGATTTTGGCCCAGAGGGCCCTGTCATTGCTGCTTAATAGATGAAACTCTTTTGATACAAATATGCTGTTTACTTCTCAGCTTCAGCTTTCATAAAATATAACCTTTTTATGATTTACGACCCCTGAAAAAGTGCAGGATGGATTTTTAGCTCTGAATTGGTTGAATGTCAACAAGAAAAATATAGATAACATATAGAAATAGCAGGGTGTTAATGCCACACAAAATGATGAAATTATTTTGGTTTAGAAAAGTTAAGTTTGTTCTTAAAGTTCTTTCCGAGCGAAACTGAGGAAAGGGTTTGCTGGTAAAGCCACGGGAGGCTTTGCATGATGCAAAATGTTATGGAAGGTTTGGATGGGATTTTGGGGAAGGAATTATTCCCTGTGAGCTGTGGCTGCCCCTGGGTCCCTGGCAGTGCCCAAGGCCAGGCTGGACAGGGCTGGGAGCACCTGGGACAGTGGGAGGTGTCCCTGCCATGGCAGGGGTGGAAACTAAATGAGATTTAAGGCTCCTTCCAGCCCAAACCATTCCGAGCTTCTCTGCCTCCTTTTTGCTCTAAGACAGCGTTTGTTTGCCTGGAAATTGTAAAACCAGTGACACAGAATTGAGATGTGGCTTCAGGGAGGGACAAACTGTTCAATGTGGCTGGTGACACCTCAGGTGTTGGCCCAAACTAAGTTTTATTCAAGTGACCACTTCAGATTCATTATTTTAATGGGAAATTACAGTTTAAGGACTTGTTCCAAAGCTAAATTTTTATAAAGACTCCTATTATTTGTAGTGTTTATCAAAATAAAACTGAAATTATCAGAAGTGGTGTAATCTCCCTTCTTTATTTGCCCAAATTATTTTCATTCCTCTTGATAACCATATTGATGCCTATGGACAAGTTGTAATATATAGTCATGTTTTACTGTATTGGCCAGTGATTAAAAAGAAACACAAATAAAGTGTTGGTGTTGTGAAATGAAAAAGAAAGCATTGGAGCTTTGAAGACTGAGACACAAATGTAAAGATGAGAGAATAACCGTTGCCAAGAGAATTGCACATATTTTTTTCCCACTGGTTTCCTCTTTGTGTTATCTTTTTTTGCAGCTTCTTTGCTTGGCATTAACAATGTACTTGTTTTTCAGGTGGCTTTTCTCGTGTTGTTTGTGAACCTGCTGAACAACAACACAAAAAAAAAGTTGATTTTTCTGGATGCTTGGGGAAATAGCCTGATCCCAGACAAATTGCCCGGGAAGTCTCAGAAATGACTTAGCCTGCCACAGAGGCAAGGTTGTAAAAATTGAAAAGGTTTTCACTTTTGACTCTTCCAACTATTGCAGAAAGAGACATTTTCTGGTGTATGGCCTCAGAAAACTGTCACCGAGCAAATTAAAATAACAAAAATATCCATCTGTGAACCCTCACACATCCAGCTCTCCTGGCCTGCTCTGTCTCAGGGAATTAATCAGCCAGGGTGTGCATGGTGTGCTCAGCAATGGTGGCTGGCACCCAGCAGCTGCAGGGCTTTTACAGAAAATATTCCCAATACTGGTGCTGGGAAACACAATATTCCACTGGTCTCGAGGCTCTCTGCTCTGTATTACAAAAAGAGGAAGAGAAATGAAATGGATAGAAAGGCGCAGGGATGCTGGAGTGCTGTCTGTCCTTCACAGCTGCTTACACAGCTCTGGAGGATTTTTGTGGGGTCTGAGAACAGGAGAACAACCTGGAGCTCTGATTGCCCAGTTCCTGGTGCAGCCTGATGGGCTGGGAAGGAATCTGCACCAGCCAGGCCAAGGCTGCCCAGGACAGGATGCTCTGCCTGAGAATTGTCCATGGGACACCTGGGATCCTCTCCTCGCTGGGTTTCAACTCCCAGTTATGAGGCTTGACTTTCCTAGATTAAGCAGGATGAGCTGTGTCCTCTCCTTCATTGATTTCTGTAAAGCCTGGAAGGTTTTGAGCATGTGGTTCAAGTTTAGTGTGGGGTTTAAATGCTCACCTGGGTGCCTCTGTCCATTTCCCTCTACCAATCAGTCAATACCTGCACAGAACTTTGACAATCCCATGGAGGAGGAGGAAGAAGGGAGGCAGACAAACTGGGCATCACCCAGGAGTTGTTTGGGAGCACAGACAAGGTAAATATTTGCTTGAGGGCATCTCTGAAAGCACCAAACCAAAGAAATGCTGCAGGTGTGTACCTGGCTCTTGGAGGTGAGAAGTACAGAAAACTTCAGGTAAAACTAATTTAGAATTAGTTTAAGAATAATTTTTTAACTTTTCAGCTGTTTCTCATGGATTGGTCTCTTACTTAAGTGTATATACTAATGAAAATAAGTGGGTTTATCTATTCTATTCTATTCTATTCTATTCTATTCTATTCTATTCTATTCTATTCTATTCTATTCTATTCTATTCTATTCTATTCTATTCTATTCCATTCCATTCCATTCCATTCTCACAGGAGAGGTGTTGGTGACATATTTTTAACTGCAGCAGTGCATCTGATCTGCCCCCATGCCTTTGACCATGGACAGACACATTCATGGACATTGCAGCAATGTGGATGAGCTTGGATTGCACTCAGCCTGGAAATGACCCACTCCATGAACTCTATCAGCAGTATATTTTCATACCTATCAGCCTTGGAGCTGTGCAAACAAAAAGGAATTCAGTAGCAGGGTGGTTTTTAAGAGAAGGATAGAAAATATCAGCTGTTCTTTCCAGGGTCAGTCCTGTCCCTGCTCCCAGCCTTCTTCAGTCACCTCCCTTCCATGTCTTCCTCTCACACCAACTGAGAATCTCTTTTGAGGTTGTTTGGGAGCTATTTATGAGGCATGGGATTTTAGGAACATGCAGTTTGCTTGCAGTTATCCATGTGAGGGTGCAGAGTCTGGCCATTGCAGGGCTTTTTCAATGGATGTGCTGTAACCAGGATCACCCATTGCTCCCAGCCACCCTTGGCTCATCACAAGCTGCTTTGGGATTGTAACTGTCCTGCACAGTCCCAAAGCCTGTAGGGGATCAGGCGTTGTTAGAGTGTTTCCCCCTGATGCTAGTTTCAGGTACAAATCATAATATTGGCAGGTGGAGCAAGTGACGCTCCCCTGGGTTTGCATGGAAGAGTTGAAGGAAAATTTACTGAATCACAGAAAAGTCACCACCTTTCTTATCATTAGGAACTCATCCATAGCCATTTGAACCTACCTTTCCCAAAGTGCTTCCCTGTATCTTCAAGTAACCAGCTGATTCTAATATTTACCCCAAAAAGATGTTTCACCTTCCCTTCAGTCCTTTTTTCTTTTCCAGTGTATAGCAATTTTTACCTGCTTATAAAAAGGTTGCTTTTGATTGGGAAAAATCTCTGCTTAATAAGGATTCGGCTAAAACCTGACATCTAAAAGCTGAATGCCAAATGGCAAATCTGGTGCTGTGATTCATTGGTGCTGGGGGTGTTCATTTTCCTTGGGGAGCTCATTTAGCTGAAGGCTCTGTGCTTATGTCCTGCTCAATGGCCTTTGGAGAAAGAGAATTTACTTTACTTGTCTACTTTGAGGATTTCTGCTGGAAATCTGGTAGTGTTTCATTTTCAGGTGGAAAAGCAAAGGACTATTCAGATATTCTCTTGAAGCTGTTCTGAAAAGTGGCTCATAATGACAGAATCAGAAAGGTCACACGCTATTTTTCTTTCCATAAATCTGGCAGTGGAAATATTACAGGTTTTCCTGGTCTTTATTCTCTCTCTTGCTGCAGTGAGGGTGTCAGATTGGGTTTGGCTCCTGTGGGGCTCCAAATGTTGGAAATAAAATGCAGAGCACAGAGTGCTGCTCCTTTTCATTGGAGACTGGGATTGGGAATAGCAACTGGTGGGAGAGAAGGCTCATTCCAACAGGGATGGGTTCTCATTATTCATTGGAAAGGATTCCTTAAAATTCAAGGAACATGAAGGATGACAAACCCTTTGCAGGCAGGCAAACAAGGTGAGCATAAAATCTATTCTTGAATTTTTGGTCCTGAATTTTTGGTGCTGAAATTTATTTCCTGCTGAAATAAACTGGAAGTTATGGGAGTGTGTGATCTGCTAAATGCCTGTGACCTGGAGCTAATAGAAACCAACAAAATTAGTTTAATAGAATTACAGAATGGTTTGGGTTTGAAGGGACCTTAAAGGTGATTTAATTCCCACCCCTGCCATGGGCAGGGACACCTTACATTGTCCCAGGCTGCTCCCAGCCCTGTCCAGCCTGGCCTTGGGCACTGCCAGGGACCCAGGGGCAGCCACAGCTGCTCTGGGCACCCTGTGCCAGGGCCTCCCCACCCTTAAAAGGAAGGATTTCTTTCCAAAATTCCATCCAACCCTGCCTTCTCCCAGTGGAAGCCATTCCCATTGTCCCATCACTCCAGATCCTTGTCCAAAGTCCTTCTCCAGCTCTCTTGGAGCCACTTTAGGTGCTAGAATGTGCTAAAAACACCCCCTGGGTGTGTTCTGGATCAAACTGAGGGAAGCAAGGACTCCATCTCTGCCTTTTCATGGACAATGGTTTTCTTTAAAATTAAAGGAAAATAAACTACTGGCCTATAACATGCTGCTCCAGCCATCTCTCAGAAGTCCATATAAAATCAACCAGGCTCCTTGTTCTGCAACAAAGTCTGTTTTTCCCTGGCTTAGAGCTGCTTTATTAATGAGAGGAGCTGGTGTTTACAGGGGTGTGAGCGTGGAGCCAGGGTGGGGTTTAAATTCTGAGCATGATAATGACCCCTGAGCAGCTCCCAGCCGGGAGACCCAAACACAACGCTCGGGGTGTCCGTGTGTCCTGCCCTGCCTGGAGACCCAAACACAACACTGGGGGTGTCCGTGTGTCCTGCCCTGCCTGGTGACCCAAACCCAACACTCAGGGTGTCCATGTGTCCTGCCCTGCCTGGAGACCCAAACACAACGCTCGGGGTGTCCGTGTGTCCTGCCCTGCCTGGAGACCCAAACCCAACGCTCGGGGTGTCCATGTGTCCTGCCCTGCCTGGTGACCCAAACACAACGCTCGGGGTGTCCGTGTGTCCTGCCCTGCCTGGAGACCCAAACACAACGCTCGGGGTGTCCGTGTGTCCTGCCCTGCCTGGAGACCCAAACCCAACACTGGGGGTGTCCGTGTGTCCTGCCCTGCCTGGATGGAGACCCAAACACAACGCTCAGGGTGTCCGTGTGTCCTGCCCTGCTGTGAGGGGCTCCATGGAGGGTCGATTGCTCTGCAAGAGCTGCTTGGGATTGTTTCTCCAGACAGACAACTTCTAAATCTGGCTTTTCCTGAGTGTTGAGGCTGCGCTTGAGTCTGGTTGTGTTTATGTGAGTGAGTGTGAGCAAATGGCTTTTGGCAGCAGGACAAGCCCCCTTTGTCCCAGACACAAACCTGGGGATTTTCATATAGTTCATGGCCAAGACTGTGAAATCTGCCAGCTTTATAAATTTGCTGGTCAGAGATGGAACTGGGCCAGTATTTAAAGGTAGTGACTGTGATTGATCCTATAAAACACAGCATAGTTTGCATTTTTAGGGCAATTTGACCTTTTTTAGCTATGGCCTTGTTACAAGTCAATTGAGCTCAGTGTCCAGTTTATTCAATTCCTTCTGTGATTTGAGTCAACATCCATGCTATTCCTGTGGACCTGGTCAGTGACAAAGAGCTGCATTAATCTGGAATTTTAACTGATATTTCTGGGACTGTGATATCTGATGTGACACATAAGTGAGCATGAATGGTGATCAACATTTTGTTTTGGAGCAGCTGACCTGTTTTTGTCCTTTTTTTTTTGCTTTTTTTCTGTATTTCTCAGGTTTAACTGTCATGTATTCATGATTTTTATATGTTTAATTTCTTTAATTTGCTTACTTTTATGTTTATACACACACACATACACACACACACACATATATATATATAAATTATTTATTTATTTATTTGGTTATATTTATATTTATGCCCAAGAATACGCAGGTTTGTAAAAGATAACATTTTCGATCCAAAAGAACAATGTCTATAATTCACAGAGCTCTCTGTAAAGAAGTTTTTGCTAATATGAGACAGTACCTTAATACTTGGGGGAAAAAAAATGATGTGTTAGAGGAATCCCAAGGGAATCACACTTATTTAATACCAACAGTGAATTTGGTCAATTTTTTCATGGCTGTTTTTGAGCCAAAGCAAACATCCCAAAATATTTGCTCATGGAAGAAGTCCAGGTGAGCTGCACAATCTCTCTGAAGGTTTTTCTCAGTTTTGCTTTGTGTTGTTGGGGATCAGTGACATCACCAGGTCACAGGACAGGTTTTAGTGATGCTGTAGATCCTGTTAAACTCTGTTAGAACCAGTGTGAACTAAACATTTGCAACACAGCCAAGGATGTGTCAGGTTATTTTTTATTTTTTCAATAATTCCCCCACATTTGTGGAAATTAAACAATCCTTTAATATGAAATCATGGTTAAAACTTAATGAAATTGGTATGTATGCTTCACCACTGCAAGTCCATTCCTGATAACGAACTAACAGAGAGTGTGAGACCCTTCTGTTGATTGTTTGTTGGCCTGGGGAACACAAGCAAGGTCAGCCTTGGCTCAATGCCCTGCACAATTACCACTCCTGGTGTCACTAATTGGCATTTTAATGATGAGATCCTGGGTGGGTTTTAGTCCACTCCAAAGCTGGAGTTTCATCAGTTTCATAATTTCATCAGTAATTCTGCCACCCTGGTGTCCTCTCACACGCCAGCATTCCCTGCTCACCAGGGCTAGCCAAGGTAAAACCCAATTTCTGCACAATTCTAATTTAAACCTGGTTTGTCTGTGGCTCTCACTCTCACAGTGCAGTGGGGCATTCATAAACGAGATTAAAGCAGCCAATGGCTCACAGATCTCTCCCATTCCTTTGCACTGATATCCTGGAAATCTGAAATTTATTTCAGGCAATTTCAGGGCTCGCTTGTGGAGTAGTTGGAAATGCTGCTGTGGCAAAATTGACAAATAACTTACTCTGAGAATTTCCAGTTCTCTTCTGCTGTTGTTATTTCCTGTTGGACTGAGACCTGCAATCACTTACACGTGTGAGTAACAACCATCTTGCATATATTTGCTCTCTCTTGGAAGTGTTTGCAGCTTGAGGTTTCTAGAGTAACTGCAGCTCAGGCTGGATTTTTGTTCTCTTTGCAGGGGAAGTGCTTAATTGTGGGCCCGAATCTGGGCCTTACAGTGGAAATAACCTCTGTATAAAGGAAATGCTGAGATGAGTAATAAAGAGCAATCTTCCTGTGAGTAAATAAAAATTACCAAAGGAAACAATAATCAATACATTTTATAGTTCAAGAGTTCAGCACATGCTGTTTCAGTGCAGTACAATGGATGGGCAGCCTCTGTGGATTATGAATTCCCACATTTATGTGGAAACAGAAGTAAATAACTGAAACAAGAGTCATGTTGCAA
Source organism: Ammospiza nelsoni (assembly GCF_027579445.1). Lineage (NCBI taxonomy): Eukaryota > Metazoa > Chordata > Aves > Passeriformes > Passerellidae > Ammospiza > Ammospiza nelsoni. The sequence continues at coordinate 4,190,679 of NC_080640.1, read as the reverse complement.
GAATGTAAAACCAAGCTGGACTTAATGGTGTGCTATATTTAAAAGAGTGATGTGATCCAAGGAGTATTCACTTTATCTTTTCTTTCAAGCTTGGCTGCCTGCAACCTGCCAGGACCAGCTAATTCAAAAGAAAGCATTTTTCTCTATTCCAGTCGCCAGTAAAACACAATATGCACTCCACTTTGTCCACTGATTCCCAGAGCCTGGTGTCACCAAGCACAAATGTGTTAATGATGTAAATAAACACATTTCTCCTTTGCCTGGACCAGGTAGAGAATGATAGGGCAATGCAGTGATGCAAAACACTCCTGCAATTCCTTTTTGGAGGGAGCAGATGGCTGAAAGCTTTTTGCCATCTTGTAAAACCTTTTCTCTTTATGAGCCAGGTATAGAAACACCATCAAAAGGCTGGTCTTGGAACACCTATTCAAAACCAGATTTTGTGCATATTTCATCTCCTCTCCTCCTTCCCTGCTTCTCCCTCCGCTGTTTCTGCAGTTATCAACCAGGGGATTATCTCCAGCTTTGCTCCCTTCCACATCTCCATCAGAGACGTGGTTTGAGGAGCCCATCAGAGATTCCTTTCAGCAAGAAGGATATTGCAGAGGGTTTGGAAGGGTGAATTGGCTCCCAGCCTTGCTGCCATGACATCTCTTGGGCAGGCAGCATGCACAGGGTCTGCTCATCCCCGGGAGGAACGCAGGGCTGGGTGGACCTTGTGTCACCTGGACATGGAGGGGTGCTTGTCCTGATGAGGAGCCAATGCTGAGCAGGATTTTGGGCTGGAAAGGCTGGGCTGTAAGCCTGGATTGTGTAAAACTAAAAATCTCCTTAGCACAGGGTTGCAGGCACCTTGCAAGGGAAGAGACCCTGGGTTGGTTAAAATGTTCCTGCTCTCAGGGATGGATCAGTTTTGCTCTGGGGGATGGTGTGGTTCCAAAGTGAGGAGCCTCGTGCATAATGGGGATTTTGATTTGATGAAACATGTCCCATTTTCCAGGTTAGCACTTGTTTTATCCAAGAAAGGCTGTATCTCCTCATGCATTAATGGTCTAGGCTTGTACATCATGTCCATGTGATAATGCAACCCAGGACATTATGGATGAAAAAAATTCTGACATAGATGTACTTTGTAAAACCTATATTAAAAAAGCTGTAATTTAGAAAAATGGTTCTTACAGTGTCACGTTAAGAATGAACAATTTTGAATAAAAAAACCACCACAAAAAGGATAAATTTTGAGTGCTTGGCTTTGTCAGACAAATACTATCCTTGTAATCTTCATCAAAATCAATCTTATAGAGATAGTAACAGTTGTGCCCTTGTTCTAATATATCAGAGCCATTTTGTTAATTCCCCTGTATTTTGTGAGGTGCATGGAAAATAAATTTTATGAGCAGGTGCTCGCTTACTTTATATGGGAAGTATTAAATTTGATACCACTTTCCTTTAATAAGCCCAGATAATGGCACAAAATCTGAATCTGTTATCACAAGGAAAAAAGTAACAAGGACAGAAAATGAAACAAATGTAATTTTTTCTTATTACAACGCTCACATTTCAAACTTGTGGAGTGTCTGTGCTTTACTTTGTAATAACTACTGTGACTGCATAATACCAGGATAGATATTGTTTAAAAAAAAGAAAAAAAATCACTGATAGCCTATTCAGGGCTGTGTCTTTGTGTTCTCATGGCAGCCCATCTCTTTAAGTAGGTTGAGTTGAACAACTACCCAGCAGGTGAAAAAAATATTCTGCTACCAGCATATTGCAATCTTCCATTAAATGGTTACCCAATAATCCTGGGGAGTGGTGAGCCAGGAATGTGTTCCTACCTGCTGGCAGATATCTTTGCAAAGGGTGAGGTACCAGTTGTGTGGATACAGAATGATGCTTTGCAATAAAACCCTGTGCGTTTCCTCGGGTTCCCTTTCTCCCCCAGCAGCTGTAACATGCTATGAAAACCAGCCAGCAGAACTAACACAAATGGCACAGTAAACATGCAGGCAATGATTTTTTTTTTCCCCCCAGTGCATACAATATTAGCCATTAGCCTGCAAGCAATGCTGTTGCATTCATATTTAGGGTAATTTTCACACCAATACGGTAAATGCAAGCCAGATCTCTCACCAGGTCGTTTAATGACTGAGTTCAGGCAAAGAAAAGAACTCTGATATTCATCACCAGATTTTGCTGTCAGAAGTGACATAAATTTGTGTCTTGTAATTTTTTTTTTAGTGGGAAATTAAGACAGCTCCTTCATCTGAGCTTAATTTCACTTAAGGAACTTAAGTGAAATTAAAAATTAAATACATCTAGAAGATGTTTTGTGCATGAAATTTACTGATGCATAGCAGCAGTTTCTTTTCCATAGTTCTAAGAGGTGCTATTTGCTAAAGTTTTTCATTTTAATTTCCTGAGGAAAAAAATCAATAAAAATGTTAACTCGAGTGATAAAAGGTATATTTTGCTCCTGAGATGCTTGAGATTTGTGCCAAAGAGTCTACAGAGCACCCCATAAAGGTTTTCTGTGCTATTGCTTTACATCTTGATGGAGTGCAGTGCTTGACAAGGTTGCTTGAGGTGATCCCAAATTCTCTCCCCTGTACCCAGGTAAACCCTTTGCAGCCTCACATCCCTGCTCTAAACTGGACTCCAAGTGCTGTTCTAACCCCACTCCTACGGCTCCAGTTAGGCTCTGGGATCAATTCCAGTTTGGCTACGGCAAAAAAGTTCATCTTTCTTTTCTAAATTTCCTAAAAGTGTTCATCTTTCTTTCCTAAATTTCACATCCCCAGAGCTTCCAGCACCCACTCTCTGCAGGACAGTAGTGGGAGGCTGGATACCCTGAAATGATGGTAACATGGATTCATTCAGCAATCCATCCAAACCCCAACTCTTTCCATACCTAAAAACAGCAAATCAGTTAAGAAATATGGGCAAGAGACAAAACAAAATAAAATAAAAATATGAGAACTTCTTAGCTGGGAATATGGACATAAAGTTTTACCCATTAAGGGGTTTGGGCTGATTGAGTTATTACCTCTGAAAAAAACAGCATTCATAATGGAAATCCTGACAGAGCTGAGTGAGTGGTACAGCTATAATTAACTCTGCATTCAGAAGCCTTTCATTAATATTTTAAGGATTTTTTAATTAAAACAATTGTATTAGTTTATGGAAAGTACTCTTTCCCTCAAGTTTTCTCATAGACAGAATACTCAAAATGCATTCCTTTTTTCCTCTCCCTCTTGCTTTCTCATGAACAGGTCTCATCCTTCCCTTCATTTTCTTTTATTGCTAGATCCCCGTAGCTTTTCCCCAGACTCAAATATGAAGGTTTTCCCTTTGGATTTTGTGTCTTTTCAGGTTTTGGAAGCTCTGTGGGGCAAGCCCCGTATTTCTGTTCTCTGGGTTGTTTTGTCCCTTGCTCAGAAGCTCAGCCTGGTTGTGCACAGCTGCCCCTCCATCCCTCCCTCCATCACCATGCCAGCTCTGCCCTGGGGGATTCCTGGGTGAAGAAATATGTTGGATTTGCTCACAATGCTTGGAAAACCTTTGCCCATGGCAACTCTTTCCTTTTGGCTCACTTGGTGGGGCAATCTTGGTTTATGGGGTGTTGTCTAGGTGGGATTGTCCAGGATGTTCTCAAACCACTGGAATAAAACTCACTCCTCTCCAGTTCTCCTTGGCAAGGCCTAAAGCTCAAGTGGCCTGTTAGACAAATAGATTTACGAATGACATTTGGCCCTGGCACAGAAAACTTGTGGCTGTCCCATCCCTGGCAGTGCCCAAGGCCAGGCTGGAAGGAGCTTGGAACATTCTGGGACAGTGGGAGGTGTCCCTGCCATGGCAGGGGTGGCACTGGATGGGCTTTAAGGTCCATTTCCACCCAAACCATTCTGGGATTTTATCAACAGCAGCCATGCAAAGATGCTGCTCATATTTTAAATACTGCTGGCTATTTCTTACCCACTATGAAAACCATTATTTTTAGCTTGATGCTTGCCATTTTTACTAACTCAAATAAAACTGGAATTCAGAATATGCCCTTAATATTTCACTTACAAACAAGAGCGTATTGATCATGCTTGGTGCAGATGAAACGAGGTTTTCTATGAGAAATGATAATTTGTTTTGGAGGGAAAGGCTCATGCAGGCAGAGTCTTCAGCAAACTCTGCATTCGACTTTTCAGTATATCACTAAAATGGTGCTAAAACAACATCACTGCTGACATGTAGGTGGGCAGGTGAAATGGTCACAGGCACATAATAAATTGTACCAGCATATAATAAACCTATTTCTCATGTACCTACAACCTGTATAACTTCCCATCCAGATAATACTTCAGTGTATGATAATTTATTGAGAGACTGCATTTCTCATACATAAAACGATTTGTACACAAGAAGAAGCCCAATGTGAATAATTTAACCAACCACTGAGAACTGATAGAAAGCAGAGTCTGCAAAACAAATGAGACCCCATACAGATGCTTCTATTGACTTATACTTGAATTCATTTCATCTTTATTTTATTTCAGCTCTACTTTAGGATTTTTTTCTCTGTAATCCTCTATCCAGAATATGACACGGGTAACTTTTGAGCAGGCTCATCATTTGAATAATCAGCCATTTAGTGACATGTCTAGTTCTGTTTAATGACTGAATCTGTAAAAGTATGACCTCAAGCACTGGTTAACTTTAAAATAGCTGTGCCCACTGCATGACATAGCCAACAGGAAGCCATTAGAGCTCCAGCAATTACCATTTACATCCATCGACGAAGTCCCTATTTTATTTTAATCTGCTTAAGTACATTTTCTGCACGAGGTTAAAATATAAATCCCTTCTCCTGAACAAGACTGGTTTTCTGGCTGACTTGAGAGCACAATTTACAACTGATTTAATTTGTTCTTCACAAACATTCCTAATGACATTACCCTGGTGCATATACTGACTGCCTCCTCTTATTCCATTAACTCCCAAATCGGGTTTAAAGACCATATTGATGCTAGATGTTATTATGGGTGATTATCAAAACAACAGACAATGGGGCAAAGTGTTTACTAACTGGTTTATATATAATTTCTGTAATAACTACAACAGATGGTAATGCTACAAACAATAAATCAAGCTTTTCACTGCTGAAATAAATTGGCAGCCTGCAGTACAGAAATGCTGTATGTAACTATATACAGATGCTTCAGTCATCAACTGTATTGTTCATCTTATTAGAAAATGGGTCTGTTACTGCTATTACAGGAAATCTTTCCATTTGCAATTACAAATGTATATTTTCAATTGAAATTGGTTTTAACTGCCAAACTGGTTTAAGTATACTTTAACCTTTAATTACAAATAGAGTTATCACATACTGCCAAACTGGTTCGAGGCATTTGTTTGTGTCTGTGGAAGTTCCACCTCAAATTGGGTTTCCACTCCCATAAATATATTTCTGCCCTTCAAGAATCCTTTGGCCAAAAGACATTTGCAGTAACTTTAGGAGTTAATTCAATATCAGCAGCATAAAAGGATGTTTTATCCGACAGTGCTTAAAACAGCATCAAACCTGCAATTAATTCCATTCACTTTGGTTAGTAGTAATTCATCAAAACATTCACCTCCCTGCACTGCCTCCTTTCTGGGGAGCTCATCCCATGTCTCTGTTCTCATGTCACCATCTTCTGGTGTCTCCTGGAGGGTTGGAAGTTCTGGTCCTCAAATCTGGGGGGAAATGTTGGCGAGCTTGAGGGATCCGACGCACTACGAACCCCAGGAACTCTGCCCAGTCAGAAATGAGAATTTTATTACAAATGAGAATTTTACCACGAGAAATGGTTAGGGTTTTTAGTGTCTTTCCCCATTTTATGGCTCCTTTGAATTGTTCTTTGCATAAAGGCAAGGCTGTGAAAAGAAGATGGAAAGAGTGAACACGTCAGGGTTGTGACTGTGAACTGACTGAGAGCTGTACCTCCAGGTGCCTAATTCACACTGATTTTTAATTGGATTTAACATCACCCACTGCTGAGAGGGTGATTTAAAACACTCTAAGCATCTACTTAGATATTTAGGAATTTATTTATGTTTACAAACACAGGTGCTGTCCTGTATTGATCACTCAAGAACCTCTGGTCTAAATTCTGCTCCCTGATCTCCAGTGTGGCTTTATGCAATGCTCTCCAAACAGCCCAGATTTGGATATTGGAGCCTTCATTACAAAATCCCTTAAGAAATTGGGTCTTAAGGGTTATAGAAATGTGATGCATCTCAAAGAAACCTGAGGTCTCATTCCACAGAGAGATAGGTAAAAACACCCCAAAAACATGTATGTATTGAACAAGAGATGGCACACACAACAAGACAGAATGTTCAAAATAAATCATGATCCACAGATGACCTGTGACTAAAAATGCTTCTTTTTTCCCCAAATAACCACATAATAATTTGAAGGAGTGAATTAATCTATGGAAGTCATGATTGTTTTATGAGCAATTTAATGACAAGGTAGATAATTGACATTTGAATTAACTTTTCAGGAGTAGTGAGAATAATATATTAGCTTTTCCACATATTTTTTTGGGCTACCTGTGTGATCCCACTGCTATTAGTTGTGCCGGCCTCAAGAGACATCTGCACAAAAGAAGTAAAAATGCCACTTTACTGGCTGATCTCTTTGTAAGTATGAATAAACAGTTCTATTCCTAATTCTGACAGAGTGAGACAGAACTGAAGTGAACTGTGGTAGAAGTGAAGTGAACTGCCCCAGACCCGATTTGGTTGCTGATAGACAGAGATACCTGTCGTGTTTTTGGTAACTTCATCTCTAAGCTTGCTTTTTCCCGTGGCCTGGCTGCTGGAGGCTGCTGCTTTTTGAAGAGGATTTTGGTGTGGCAGCACAAATTTCTTTAGGATAACTCCCACTGGAGAGTTGGATTATATCCTGGAATCACAGAATGGTTTGGGTTGGAAGGAGCCTTAAAACCCAACTCATTCCATCCCAGCCATGGGCAGGGACACCTTCCACTGTCCCAGGCTGCTCCAAGCCCCATCCAGCTTGGGTTTGGGCACTGCCAGGGATCCAGGGACAGCCACAGCTGCTCTGGGAAACCTCTTCCACCCTCTGAAGATGAAAAATGCAGCACCAACCCCTTCCCCTCCTCTTGGCTCTGTGCATGTGAGATCAGCGCTGCGCCAGCCCGCGCGATGCGAATTGTGTCTGCTGTATAGAATAAAGATTAAAAACTGCATTCCCGGCCCTATAAAGTTCTTTAATTAGAATTCTGCAAAGGATTAGCAATCTGATTATTTGCTAATTGCCTTTCCATATTTTTTCAGGGCCTCACAAAGCACGGGGGATACTAAAGAGCAAACAGTGCTTTAAGGCCACAGTACAATGTGACAACAGTGATAGATATGCTAATTTCTTCATTCACTCCACTTCACTTCTTTTATTCTTTCCAATTAAAGCAAATGCTACTGAAACTGTAATTAAGCTAGTGCCATAGCCCTGATTGCCTGCTGTTTTAATGAAACCCTATTGATTTTTCTTTTATTTCTAATGGCCACACATTGCGTTCAATGGTCAAACACATGGATGTTACAATGCACGGCCAAACTTAATTTTTGTTCTCTAAAAGGGTGGCCTTATCAGGAATAATATCAAAAGAGCTATTTGTGTGAGGTCTCTATAGTTTTTCCTCTAGCTGCCTGAAGAGATGTGCTCTGAGCAAACATATTACCATTAAAGAGAAATGAGTTACATTTTGTGGAGAATAAAAATTGCTATTAGTCCCCTGTAGTTGCCATAAGTTGCTCACACACATTTAGCATATTCATGATTTCCAGCATACTTTTAAGCTTTATTATTTTTTATTAAAAAAAAAATCTGTCTGGAGGAGATCGTGGGGAACATTATATTCTCTCCTCAAGACATTATAAATCACACCAGCAATTTAAGATATAACAGGTTATGAGGACTTTCTGATTTGTTGATAATTTTATGGAGGAATTCATTTTCACTGGTAAATCTCACTGAATTATTTTCTAGTTTGCCCGGAAGTAGTGAAAAAGACAAGGAAAAGAAAAACTCTTTAAAGTCCCATAAAGCATGTAATATATCTTTAAATTTATTATTCCCCAATTGGATTATTCAGCCAGGGAATTAGATATTTAACTGGGTATAGCTTTTCTGTGGCTTCCTTTTTGTACTTAGGAGCCAGTGTGTACAAATCCATGCACTGGAAGAAGGCACCAAGTCTAACTGCAAATTAATTTATCCAAAATCGTGTAACACACCACAGCAGAAACTCACTGCCTTGTCTAGACACATCCACAGGAAGATTGAAGATTCCCATTCACAAAATGTGAATATACACAGCCCTGTTCCAGTACTGATTGAGGAGAATAAATTGTAATAAGGAAAAATAAGGAAACGTGGTTTCCGACCATTCCTTATCTAAAAATATTTCATGGCTGCTGTGGAAGACAAAGTGTAATCACATCCAGGATGCACAAAGTCAGCAGTCAGCTCAGCAAATGCACAAAACATGCATGAGCTGAAGCCCTGATCCATCCCTCTGTCTGCTGAAAGGCAAGGTTGGGTTTTCCCCCTTTGTTTGTTCAACTTTAATAAAATATTCACATTTTTTTTCCTGGACGAAGGCCTCAGATTTCAGGTGGTACAAGCATTGTTCCTTACACTTCCTTAATCATTGTCTCTAGATCCCAAATAGTTTGTTAGAGTACTGGTGATCTTGGGAGAAGCACCACAACAAGTAATAAACTGGGATAGATCTTGCTTCCCTCACAGAGCGTGACTGCTCCTGGTTTGTCAAAATCATGGAATTATTAAGGTTGGAAATGACCTCCAAGACTATCAAGTCCAGCCTTTAACCAAATACCTCCATTTCCACTAATCCACCCCCATAATGTTCTTGATTGTTTCATGGGGAAAGCGCCTGCAAAATGCTGTAGTAAAATACCCAGCTGACACTGGAAATGTTGCGTTCTGAATTCCAGTTTTATTTGAAGTAGTAAAAATGGCAAATTTCAAGCTAAAAATAATAGATTGGTTGGGTAAGAAGTAGCCAGTTGTATTTGAAATACAGGCAGCATCTTTGCATGGTTGCTGTCCATAAAACCATAGAATGGTTTGGGTGGGAATGGATCTTAAAGCCCACCCAGTGCCACCCCAGCCATGGCAGGGACACCTCCCACTGTCCCAGGTGCTCCAGCCCCAGTGTCCAGCCTGGCCTTGGGCACTGCCAGGGATCCAGGGGCAGCCACAGCTGCTCTGGGCACCTGTGCCAGGGCCTCACATCCTCACAGGGGAGAATTCCATCGCAATATCCCATCCATCCCTGCCCTCCATCATCCTAAGGCCATTTAAGGTCTCCATGATTCACCCCAAAACCACCAGAAGGGTTTGGAGCAGTGTGAGCAGACTTCCATGGCACAGGCTGAGATCAACCAGACCAAACACAGTGTAAATGCAGTGCACATAAAATATAAAAATGTATATAAAAATTCCCAGTTCACCCAGCTGAGGTCACAGCACAGAGCCAGTCCTTGCTGGCTTGGCTTGGCTTGGCTGTTCAAGCTGCGCACATGGCACAGGAAATCTTCCTGCAGCACTAAGCTCGCTTCCAGGAATGAGAAAAATGCACATTAAAAGGTGATTTTAAGTTTTTATTGATAGTGTTTCATTCCAAATTTTAGCCACGTCTTGCAGGCAGCTTGGCTCTGTGCCACAACCCTGACACCAGCACAATTTTAGGCAGGCAAACTGAGGATGTGAAACAGGAGAATGTATTTTCTCCCCATTAACCAAGAATTCTTGCCTCCCTTATTTCCTAGCCTTCATCTGCTGCAGCTCTGAATCACCTTCTGTTTGTGACCACTGAATGCTAAATACACTTTTATTTTACCTGTAGGCACTAAATTTTTCAAAAGCCTCACACTGCTACTAGCCTGCCAGCAAAGCAGGAACATCAGCTCTTTTTAATTAGATTTTCTAAGCGTGATGTTCATTCAACAAGGGATAAATTCCCTTTAGTGGAAGTTGTGGAGTGCACTTGGACTTGTTAGCTCTGGAGAAGTGAAAATCATAAATAAAATCTGACGGAGAGAAGGTAACAGTAGGAAGAGTGGAAAATAAGACACCATCATGTCACTACTCAGCCCTGTCAACTGTTACACTAATCAGGGTAGAATTAAAACCACATTTTCTACCAGGATGTTTCACAGCCAAACCGGTTAAATACATATTTTAACAAAATTGAAAGCATATTATACGGAGATTTGTGGTTTCCAGCTCTGTGAGTGAGTGCTGAAAGTGTGATGAAATAACAAAATTGCAGCCTAATAATCTATAGAATAATATTGTCAACTAATGGATTATAATAAAGTAAAAGCTATTATTAGGGTAAAACATTATAACAAAAAAAAAATCCAACTTTTATTTGTAGCACCTCCCCCTTAATGGTTTCGAGCATTTTGAAAGGTAATTTAAACAAGTACATTGTGTCCTTATTGAAACTGTTTCATCTCGCTAGCTGCTGAAAATGGCTTTAACCATCTCTCTGAACAAAAGCTCGCTAATAAGACAACAAAAAGCCCACAAAAGCACTGGCTCAGCATCACTGCAGAAAGGCAACTAAAGGCAGCCTGCAAATGGTCTGTTTCTTTTTTCTTGCATGTAATTAGATGAATTAAAAGGACAAAGTAGTTAATGTTGCTGTTGTCCGAGGCCCCCGGTTCCTTTCATACCGCCCGCTCTAGACAAGAGCCCGTGGCTCTCGCTCCAGCAATGTGGTGAAGAATGTTGGCAATAAGTAAAATTAACAAGCTTAATCTGTGAAGAATCTGGTCTGAGTCATAGATGAAATGTATCTCTAGCAACGAAAGGCTAGTAATTCCTGGTCTCCTTTTATATGCCTAATAAAACTTACAATAAATTAACTGCATTTTAGTTTGCAGCGCTGGCTCTATTAATCAGGGCCGAGACGTGTAGTCAAGTTACAATAGAAAGAACTCAACTGGGTGCATTTCAGTTATGCAATTAGGGACCATTGGCCCGGCTCTAATTAGGCCAGGGATGTTGATATTTCAAGTACTGTTTTATCATTAGGTTTCATTTCCTTGGAACATCCTCAATGGCCAAGTAGTGAGAAGTGTGGAGGATATTATAAGCAGGGGTCATCAGAAAGTCATTAATGGGAGTTAGGGAGGGAAGGGCTGACATTAATACCTCGCCTTTTGAAATGCTGAGCTGTCTCTGGGAGACTCGGGGCCCCTCCACCTCATGGAGGAATTGGTGGCACTGGAGAGCAGCTGGATCTTGGGAAAGCACCTCCATCAGGGGTGATGGTGAAGTTTGATTCCTGGATGCCTCTGACCTGCTCTGCCAGCAGGTACTGCAGGGAGGGGTGACCCTGACACAGAGGGGTTGATTTCTTACCTCTTGCAAGATTTTGGGGTCAAAAACCCCCACCTGTTTCTGGCCAGCAGTGCAGGGAAGGTGCTGGATCCTGTGGAAGGCTCAGTAGGGTAATTCTGGTGGTGTTGCTTGGCCATCCCCACTCTTCTTCCTCCAGGCATGAGATGCTCTCAGGTCTTGGCTCCACCACGTCCACTGAGGATGGTGTGCTGTGGTTCACCCTCCACCAGCACCCACAGGCTGTGAATGTGAAATTCCCTCTATTTAACACACAGGTGTAGTTGTGGTCCCTGCCTGGATAGATTCAAACAGTGAAGGACAGATAAAAAAAGAAAGAGAAAAAAAAAAGCAAGGTCTGTCCATCCTCAGTTGTGCTTTTCTTGCCAAACTCCAGCTTAAAGCTGTAACTCCAAACAATACTTTGCCTGTTTGTAAAATATGACTTTGTTTCATTATGAAAAAAGAAATTACATAATTAAATTCATTACATCCAATTACTATATGATTCATCTGGCGGCTTAATGAAGCTTCACATGATACTAACAAGATAAAGCAAAAGAATAACATTTTATGAGACTGCAGGCATTCTGTGTACAGCAGACTGGGCAGTTTATGAGCTCTGCACAGTGCATTTCCTAACAGTGTGCATTGTACTAGTTCCAGCAGGGAGGATACTCCTTGGTCCTGTGACATCTCACCCACCTCACTCTGAAAATTTGCTAAGACAAAAAAAACCTTTTTCTTTTTATGTCCATTCCTGGATCTTTCTTCTGGATATTGCCAAATTTTATTCTGGAGAGCTCTAGGATGCAAAGAACTAGCTTAATAGGATCATAACAAAAATAAATCTAGGCCACTCTACAGCTGTCAGAAGGCAACATATTTGGGATGTAAAAGAGCTGGTTTGGTTTTGAACCAGTGACCCAAAGGTGAATTACCTCAGTGTCTCCGTTGATAGGTATATAAATATTTTAGATACGATTTTGCAGAAGTGTAAAACTGCCTTTTCTTTCAAAGTACATTATCAGCCTAAAGAAGTCTATCAACTCTGTCCTTCCAATAATTTATGATCTAATAAAAGGCTTCTGTCTTTGGAAAAACTGACAAAACCCCATAGTTTTATCTTTTGGGATTGAGATCCGTCAATAAAGTGAAGACTTGTCTTTCAAATGTGTGTTTCAAACTATTTGAAACGTTCACAATTTTGAAATTGGTCAATAACACAGGGAAGGGAAAAATTAAAGACATTCAGCCTCCTTTTCGTTCCATGTATGAGTGCCCTTCAGCTTTTCTCATTACCTTTTATTATTTCTGGACAACTATTGATATTCAATGGGAATGTAAATGGGCTTGAAAATCATAAATTGAGAAAAATAGGTTTTGGAGGCATCAGAAAAGTTTGAGAAAAATGACATTTGCCTGCATGGGAGAACAACAGGAATGCTTTCACTGTGTTATTGAAGGATGTGGCTGACATCTCTTGAACTGGAGGTTTTGACTTGAGGTTTCCAATTTCAGCTTTCTCAACTGAGCAAATCTTGAAAACCCAGGGAGAAGAGAACAGCGAGTTCCAGCATAATTAAGAGCCTCAGCTTTATTACTACTGGCAATTTATTCTAGGGAGCAGTCGGTGTTGTGCTTGCTGGTTACTTCTGGGAAGCAATGTGCTGAAAGCTGTCAATGGGGGATTTAAAAATCTTTCCTCTAAATCAAAATTTATCAGCCCGTGACATAAAAACTGAAATATTTCCTGTGGCTATGCCTTCATCATCCCCTAATTTCTTTAATTAATGTGAGAAAAAGCCTATCTGCCTCTGGGCAAGTTTAGTTTTGGTCATTTGTCTTACCTCCTGTAAGCAGGAACGGCTCATGCAGGCACACAGGGTGGAAAGGGTGCAGAAGGAAGCACTGGAATAAAACATGGGAATGTGCAGGTGGAAAAACCCTCAGCTGTGTCTTACCTGCAGCTGCACTAAGCCCCAGGAGCAAAGTCTGCCCCACGTGAGGATTTCTGCCCCATCCCTGGGGTTTGTGTACCACCCTTTGCCCTCCTGCACCGCTGGATGAGGGTGACCCCCCATTTATCCCACCTGTGAGCAATCCTGTGTGTGCAGTGATGCCACTGAGAGCTGTTCCAGCTTTTCCTCGTGCTGGGGGAGGATGTGGAGCTCGCCCTGAGGGGTCTGTGCGGCAGGGCCTGAGGGGACATGGGATGGAATGTCACACAGACACCCTGTGCTGCTGCTGGGGACCTTCATGGACCATGGCCATCACGGGGTGAAGGCTGGTTTGCTGAGGCCACAGCTCTGCCCAGAGCTGCTACAGTAAAAGTAGTTAAAGTTCTGGAATGTTCTGCCCGGGGAGGTGGTGCAGTCCCCATCCCTGGGTGTGTTTAACAGAGCCTGGATGTGGCACTGGGGGCCAGGGTTCAGTTGAGGTGTTGGGGCTGGGTTGGACTTGATGATCTTGAAGGTCTCTTCCAACCTGGTCATTCTGTGAATTCTGTGAATACAGGGATCAAACAGAGGTCTCTGGTTCTACCACCCAGCCCTTTCCCCAGTGCCATCACAGCACTTTGCTGCTAAGCCTATTCTTTTACCTTCATCTCGCATACTGCACAACAATTACACTCCCCCCGCGCACCACAAACCACACAAAACAATGATGCACTAACAAACCAGCCAGCATCCTAATTGCCACCTTAACCACCATGTCCATCATCCTCCTTCCTGTCTCCCCCATAATCCTCACCATCATCTAAGAAATTTAGGATTACCTAAACCAAAGGCCTTTGCTGTGCAGGGTGTTATTGAGACATTCCTGCCAACCTGCACCGTCATCCCCTCCAAACCCTGGGAAGCAGGAGGATGTTTCTGCTTGTGTCTGATATTTCCCACATCTTGGGAGCCTGGCTGGGCTGAAACACACGTGTGCAATGCAATATCAGTGCTGGATCTGGCCACAAACACAGCTGATGGGCAGAACACGGGCTGGAGTGTCTACAGCCATTATAAACACATTATGCATCTCCATTCAAAACAAGATAACAATCCAAATTGTCCGGGGCTTTAACCAGTTGCCATGAGTGACAGCCACGAATAGCTGCTGGGATAGCTGGAGAGACTTTCCTCTCTATCTTTACAAGGAGCAATCAAAGGTGTTGCTTATTTCTGGGGTGGAAAAGTGAATCCAGGGAGGTATCAAATAACCAAGGTTCTCCCAGAGCAGCTGCTGCTCACAACCACATCGTCATGTAATTGTAAAATGAGCATGGTAAACACGATGCATAATTAAGCAACAAAGTGCAGAGAACCTTTAGAAAACATGCTAAAGGCATAAATAGAGAGCAGGATGAGATTTCTGCCAGCAGTGAATATCTTTATTAAAAGGTTGTATTTTCTGGAAATTATTGTTTAACCAAATTATCAATGTGAATTAAATCAGGCTTTGGGGAAACTTCTAATTCATACAATAGATCAGGTGTAGTTTAAATACTGTTTATACTGCGTGGGAAAAGCCAGTATACACATTGTTTATCACTAGGAAAAGCCCTGGTTTTCATGGCGAAAAATATAAATAATCTAATGAAAACCTTAGAAATATTTCTCCTGCATCTACAAGTATTTTCTGTGTGGTTTTTTAAAAAATAATTTGTTGCAAAGGAATGGTCCAAAACAAACATCAAATATTGCAGTGGGTTTAGTACATCATTAGCTACAAATGCCAATTAAATAACGTATTTAGAAACTCCAGTAAAAGCACCTTCATGTAGAAGTAGCTTGAAATCAGCAGAGGTGGTGAAGAAATTGTACCCAGACATGGAGCTTGACATGGAAAAAACTACACAGTGATTATTATAAAGTTGACGTAAAGAATCTTCTGCAGAAGCTCCCAGCTTCTCCCAGTATGATTTTCCAAAATAGTCTGGTTTCTGCTGGAGAATCCCCAGTGTTTTTTTCTGGATTGGTTCAAATCCCCCAGGCCTTGACAGCAATGTGCAGAGAACACCTGGGGCCAAGTCTGTGAAGGACAAATCCAAATTTCCACACTGAGGAGTGATCTGACCTCAGCTCTGGCACAGAAAAGGCACCAGGCTATTCTCTGCTCTCTTTTGGCTGTTCCTCATGAGATATTTGCTGATAAAAGGACACACGGCAGCAGTCACTCCCCTTTGCTGATCTGGGATTTCATTTTTCTGTCTACCTTTCAAACAAATATCCACAGCCAAGGTATCTCTGTGGGAAAAAGCAGGGATTTGTTCTGGGTTTCTTTAGGCTACTACAGTCTGTGGAAGAGCTGTGGAAAGGCTTAAGGTCTCCAGGAGAAAGGTGAAGGTGGGACACAAAAAGAGAGAGTGAGGACACAGATGTACCCAAAACAACAAAAACATGTATTGGTCATCAACAGAATGTTTGTACTTTCCGCTGATCAGGCCATTAAAAATGGGAATTATTTGTGGTAAGAGTGGTAACTGTTTGACACTGGGATAATTCCAATTATTAATAATTACCCTTGCAGTAATTATTTAGAGAGGTTACTAATCAAAGATGATGCAAACAAAGATGGAAATACTCATTTTCCAGAAACATGTTCCACAGCACATGCTTGCCTGATTTTTGCTTTGTGTCCTCTGGGATCATCTTGACATTGACCTGAGTTCCCAGGAAAAAGGAAATCACCACAAAAATATCACAAAATGGTCATCATATGGCAACAGCTTAGCAGAGAACAGAAAGCCACTCTCTCCAGCATAGGAGGCTCAGTTAATTCAAATTCCCACAAGATGACTCACACCAGCTTCAGCCTAGGCCTTTCTTCCTTGAAAATACTTCACATTTCTGTGATCTGTGTGGCACAGCAATCTTTTTATTGAGCATAATGAAAGAGTTTTGTCACAAGGGTGGGTTTATCTCTGAATCTCAGTCAGCCTCAACCTCAAATCTCTTCAAAGTTTGCCAGGTCCTGTGGATTACCAACCTGTGCTTCTTGCTTCTTGTAGTAATTTTGAAATGGTTGCCAAGATGATATACAATCAGAATGTTTGTCCTTTAAAGGCAGCTTTCTGTCTAAAGAAGCTGAATTGCTCCCAAGAAATTCTTCAAATCTGTGAAGGAGTTGCCTCCCTTCCCTTCTGTCCTTGGTGCCATAATTATAAACCAGATCTGTGATAATTGTAGATAACTATTATAGATAATATAGATAATATTATTATTATGTATAATTATTAACCAGATTAACCAGATATGTCATAATTATAAACCAGATTTGTGAAGCTGCCTCCCTTCTCTTCTGTCCTTGGTGCCATAATTACAAACCAACCCTCTCTGTACAAACAGCAAGTGCCTTAAAGAAAAGCAGCAGAAGGAACTGAATTTCTTCACATCTCACTGCTCTCCAATATGAAACATAAGCTGCAGTGAGGCTCAAACACAGCTGTGGAGGGGGAAAAAATGACTGCAACACTGGGAGCTGTCCCAGAGGGGATTCCTAGTCCAGAGCAGATTTATTCCTCCCGTAGTGGCTGCCACCACAGCACCATTTTTACAGCTCTGTGCTGGGTTCCCTCCTGGATTCCACAACAATTACGTGGAGTAATTGAGCCAAACTAGGCTGCCTGTCTTTATTTAGGGAAGCAAGAGAACACCAAGGAAGGAAAGTGTGGCTCACATGGAAAATGTGGGCAGAGGGATGGGGGGATTTGCTTGAGGAGTGGCTGATGCCTTTTTGGGGATACCTAAAACAGGGGCCAGACAAAATTAGGGGAATAAAAAACAGCTATCTTTTATACTGAAGGGCCTTAAATTTTATATTTGAGCAGCTATTTTATCGAAGGGCCTTCAGGTACATTTCAGGCCAACAAAGCCTCCTCTCCTTGGTCTACACCCAGAAACAGATGATGGGTCACAGTTTTCACGCTTTTATAAGTTTGGTCCATTTGAATATTGGAGATTAATCTTCCAATTATAGTTTAGGTAATTAAGTAATTTACCCCAAATTCCCCTCAACTCACTTTTATTTACATTTCTGAGGGTTGAGACATTGCCAGGCCTGGAGAGGAATTGTTTTGTCTGCCCGAAATGGGGAAGCAGCATCTCACTCTCTATATGGAGTTTGGGTTATGCACTAAAGAATTGCAGGATCACAAATATATGAAAAATAAAAAAGATAAAATTCTAAAGCATCGTGACCAGGACAGATGGAGCAGTTTTCCATTACTTTGCCCTTCACTACGCTGGAAGGTTTCTGAGCAGGAAAACACCAATTTTGGTGAATCCAGCAGTATGTTCTAAAACTCGACAAGAAAAAACCCAAAACAACAGCAATTATTCATCAAGAAAATTCCTTGTTTAAGGTGGAAAAATGCAAGTTCTTCAAGGGGTGAAGATGCAAGACTTAAAAATCCTTTAAGTGCTAAGAAATCAGCTCACAGCCCTTTGTACAACACAAGGATGCAGCTCTTGGGGACCTTCTTCATATATAGCCAGTACCTTGGAAAATCAGATTTGTATCCCACATGGTGAAAATTCACCTTTCAAATCAGCAGATAGGTCATTATGTGGCTGCTAGGATTCAACAGTTCAAAAGGTGATATTTTTTCCCCCACAGTTCTTGAAACTTCTCATGCATTTCCACTTACTGTCTTTCATCATTTTGAAATTGAAATGATTGTGCTTTGAGCAAGCATTCACCTCGGCAAAAGGGAACAATCTTTATGATATTCAGTGTCCTGAAATATGGGGAGGAATAGTTCAGGTGGTAATAAATTTTACTGCCAGATAACACTTTATACATAGAGAGCACATATTTGCCAGTGAAAAAAATTTAAAGTAAGGACCAATTAATTTTCATAGAAAGAATATTTTCCATATAAAAGAACCTTTCATCTACTTTACAGTTCATTGCATTTTACTGGATCTAATGTATATTTGCAAAGTAAAATTAAATTTTCCTTTTACATGAGAAAAATAGATTATATTGAAAACATAGGGCACTAAAATATTCTCTCTGTGAATGTAATTACATGATGCAAAATAAAAAAAGCTAAAATTCTTCAGTCTGTGAAATTATGCAGGTATTTATTTAATTGCCAAATGAAATTCTGTTGAGGGGAGGAACACATAAAAGAAGAGCTGTCTGGCAAGGGAATGACATGTGTCATGTTTGCCTTGCAAAAAAAAGATCATTGTAAGGCTAATTTTAAGTAATATTATTGTGAAAATAATGTTTATACTGGCAAGATTATGTGTTGAAGCAGAGCATCTTTTTCTGGATGTCCACCAAGGTGATCCACAAGAGAAGAGTCCCCATGTGAATTCTGGCTGTCATCCCACCTTCCTGGTGACAAAATGTCTTAAACATGATGGACTCTTACCTGGGAGATAATTATCCCAATCACCAGAAATATGCTTTAACTTGAGGAAATATAAATCACTTTAATTTGACAGCTGCAAAAGAAAAGGTGTAATTGAAGGTCAGCAGCAAAAATCGTAAAAGCTTGATCTGAATTTTAAAGCTGGGAATTTAAAAAAATCAGTGTTCAGATAGGGTAGGAAAGCAGGGAAGCAAACTTTTTTCTTTGGTGCATGGATGTGAAAGGCTCAGAGCCTCAGTGAGCAGGCTGAAGTCAGTCAGCCTCCCAGCTCACTTTGCTTACTGTGGATTTCAGCTCAGGTTTTAAATCTAGTGCTGATGTGATTTAAAGGGAAAAGCCATTCAGAGCTCTGAAATCTGTGCTGGAGCCCAACCTGCTGACACCACCAGAAATTTGGGGGTTGCCACCACAGAGGTCAAACACTTATTTTAGAGCTCTCTGGTCCTTCTGTCAGCAAGTGGCTTTGTGAGTTTTATGTGTCCTTTAATTCTGTGCACAGCCATGGGGTTTTGCCTGTGAGACTGCCCAGGGCAGGGACAGAAACACAGATGAGAAAGGAAGGAGTTTGCAATTAGAAATTGTCACATTCCTTTAACCAGCGTGGTTTTTTAAAGGATAAATAACAACAGAACACTGGGCAGTCACTTGCAGATGGGAATGAAGAACAGGGGCTGCTTGGTGAAGGATTTTGAGAGATAGTTCAGTTCTAGATGGAAAATGTCACTTATTTAACTGACAGGGTGTAAATTTAGATCAAATGTTAAGAAATTGTTCCCTGTGAGGATGGCAGGCCCTGGCACAGGGTGCCCAGAGCAGCTGTGGCTGCCCCTGGATCCCTGGCAGTGCCCAAGGCCAGGCTGGACAGGGCTTGGAGCACCTGGGATGGTGTCCAGGTGTCCAGGTGTCCCTGCCCATGGAAGGGGTGGCACTAGATGAGTGCTAATGTCCCTTAACCTTTCTGATTTTGTGATAAATCCCAGCTTTTCTTAAACTCAGCCTCATGGTAAAAAGATTCTCCCAGTGGGGAGGAAGGACTGCACTAGAAGACCAGGAGACACAAAGAGATCTGTGCATAAATATTCACAGGAACAGTAAAGGCATTCTGTAAAGATTTGTGGTCTTACCCATATAAACCTGAGAATTGATATTGTTTAAGGTAAAAAATGGAATCAAAATCAAACCAACCTCCTCACCATGCATGGGAGCACTCCATACATCACAGAGCAAGGATCCCCAGCCTTGGGGGAGAGACAAGCGAGGGAAAGCCATGCCAGGGCTGGCTCCCAAAGGGGTCCATGTCTCACAGCTGATGTCTCAAAGCCTGCAGCTCCCTGGCGTTTTGCTCCTCTCCACATCTGGGTCCTGCAGGCTGGAGGATACCACCAGGAAAAGGCATCTTACTCCTCACAGTGCAGCAGAACCCTCTTCTCTCTCTCACACACAGGCAGAGCCTTCCCAAAGGGACAATTTTAAATCAGGCTGAGAAGGCAAACTCTGCTTTTATCAGCCTTTCTGAGTGCCAGGCAAAATTCGCCTGAGTTCCCTTTTTGGAGACATAATTGCTGTTTGCCACCTCCTGGCTCCCACTCCCTGCAAACTGCAGATTTCCCCTCTCTTTTGTCAGGCACTGGTTCCACTGGCAGGGTTGAGCAGAGCAGTAAACAGATGAGGTATTATTTACTTGTGCCTGTGCCAGCAGCACATAATTCAGGCTGGACAGACTGCAGCAATTATGATGCATTTTTCATTCACTCGAATGGATCAATCACTTTCTTCACTTGTGAACAAGAAGTAACCAAACAAAAGTCAAAATAATAATAATAAAAAAATATTAAATCTAAATACTTGCTTGTGGAGCAAAACCCAGAGAGAGTTTATTTTTTAAGTCCAACACTTGCACAAAATTATCTTATATAATTAACAGCTCCTGGTTAATCACCGTTCAGCAAACAAATGTGTATCTACTGAAATGAACAGATGAATCATTATCATTTAGCACCTTCAGGATAATAACAGGATGTAAAAATTATCAAAAAAGGGAATACTTGAAAATCTACCAGTAAGTGGCACCTACAGAATAATATGAATGTGAAAAATAGAGAGAAAGAGAGAAGAAAATTGAAACATGCAAAACTCTGGAGTCTTTACAGTTTGGTTTTTGTTTGGAATGACTTGATGGCGTGCAGTGCTGTGTACACAGACTAACCATTGCTTGTGCCAGAAAGGAGGTGAAAATTTAAAAGGTAAAGAGGGCAACAGTGGAAGAAAGGGGATTTGAGTGTGTCAAGGTGTGGCTGAAGTTGGTGTGCACAGTGACACAGTGACACGGTGACACGGTGACACGGTGACACGGTGACATCCCATCTTCCCTCCAAAGCCACCTGGGCTGTTCCCCACACCTCAGGGCAGGTGAGGGGAATTCTCACCTGAGCTTGTCCAGCCTCCTACAGGAAATCTGTGAGCCAAAGCCATTGCTCCTGCCCCTCTGCTCTCGCTGTCACCACGAGAGCCCCCCACCTTTCCCAGGAGGGAAGAAACGAGCCACAACCCCGCTTAGCTAATTTCAGAAATAACTCTAATTTAGCCTTAAAGGCTCTGGAGCCGTAATGGGGCTGCATTATGAATCTGATTGTCTGAAGTTAACGCTCTCTTTTTATTCATTTGTCTGGTAATTTATTTGTAAAAAGTAAGCAAACTGAAATGAGCAGGCAATCAGCTGCCCTGACACACTATTTTACCCAAGGGTATTCTCCAGGAACAGAGGCAGACTATTTCAGCCATACAATGTAATATTTATACCTCCATCATGAGAAGAACTCATGACCTTACTCCTAGATGTAATGAAAAGGTATATATTAAAAAAATAACCCTCTCTTTATAATGAAAGACGTTGCAATACCCCAAACTCTAATACAAGTGGACAGAGATATTTTGAGGCATTGCAGGATGTATTCCATTGGAGAAATATTCCTCAGCCAGTCTGTGTGTACCAAAGCTGCACAGAGCAGCTTTTTGGGGGAGTTTCCTTACATTTGGACAACCCTGAATTCAACTTTTCTGTGCGTTTGTGCTGACACATATCAGCCTGGCCTTTTTTACACAGATCTTTGCTTTGTGTATGATTTGTGAGCTGGCAAAAGAAGTCACTGATGAGAAGCATCTCTTCTGTCTCAAACCCAAAAAATACCTGGTGGATCCCTGTCCTCTCTGAGTGATTAATCAGGAGTAACTGGGTAAATGGAGCAGGCTGTGGGCAGTCCAAAAGATGAAAAATCAGAAAAAAGATGAAATTTTCTCTTGGGAGGAGCTGTTGGAGAAGCAGGACAGGGGGAGGAGATCCTGGCCAGGGTGATACAAACAGCAGGGGATTTTTAATTTTCCAGAGCATGAAGAAATCATCCAAGGCTTCTCATTGACTGAAGGAAATATGCAGGGGAAGCCTTGTAAAAATTCCCTGCAGGAGATACTCTCATGATTACTTGTGAATAAAACTAACTCTTGCAAAATGCAATATTTTGTCCTCAGCCTCACTCAGATTCATTTGGGTTTTTCCTGAAGGAGGTGATAATAACTGGAAACAGAATTTGAGCTGGGTCTGTAAAGGTCTGAGAGTGGTGGGTGAGCACCAAGCATGGGGCTCTGCTTGTATGACATTACTATTATTATTATTATTACTATCATTATTGTAATAATAATAATAATAATAATAATAATAATAATAATAATAATATAGCAACAACAACAACAAAAGCAGAGGTTTCAGGCCCAAACAGGAGAGAATTGTTTCTGTTCTCCCTCCTCCATCCCTGTGCAGAGCCCAGAGCCCATTCCAGGCTCATGGACACCTCTTTTAGGGTAATTCCAGGGCAGAAGTAAAAGGCACAATAAGATGAAAGACAGTCTGCACCCTGGTTCTCCTTGTTGGAGGCACGACCACTGAAAAGGGAATATTGTTCCTGTAACAAAGGTGGATATTGTGAACCCAAGCAGATGATGATGAACATTGGCAAGAGAGCTCCTGCAGCAGCCAGCAGGAAGGCTAAATTTTACCAGGGAAAACTTAGGATTAAAACAACTCCATGATTAATTCCCTATTTTACCTGGAATAAATAAAGCTTTACCTCAGTAACTATTGTTATAATAGCTGGGCTGGTATGCTGGTATCTGCTAAAGAGCTAACATATTTAGTTTTATTGTTTTGTCAAAATATTAAGAATATCAATATATCTCCATAATTCAGTGTTATACAAAGAAGCATTTTTGTGCCATATATACCAAAGATTGTATTATACTTTTGAGATCATAGGTAATGATGACAAAGTGATCTGTGTTCAATTCCAGCATTAATGTCTGGTTTGAACAAAGCCTGAAATATGGTCTGGGAGCTAAGAGGCTTTAATATTAAGATCTTTAACTGTAATTTATGTGACAGAAGATAGGGTTTAGCATAATAAAATGTAATGGGCTCCCCGAATGAAGAGGACTAAGAGACAATTGAAAACAAGGTAAAAATGGTAAATTATAAATAGCAGTAAATTTACCTTTATGTTGTTACTTCATTTATTTTTGATTTGTTAGACAGGGTCTGTAATTTTTCATTTTGCTACATTTGGAAGCAGGCATTTCTGCACCTCAGGAATAATGGGTTGAAGGCACAGCAATACTGTTGGGCCACCCTTAAGAAAACTGCATTAGGGCTCCAAACAGAAAACATCTTTTTCTCCAAAATTTGTAATTTACCTGTAAAAATTCAGCTTGAATTGCATTTCAGCACACAAATGTTATGAGCAAATGCACTTGCTCATTTTGCCTCCAAAATCAGTTTGGTTTTTTTTTGAAGTCGATTAAGTATAAAAAATGAAGACCATCTGTAACATTTTTCAATATTTGTTGGAAATCAGGGCGTTGAAAGGAAAATAACTTTAATAATGAGCTGGTCTTTTTGCAAGGTACATTTTGCAATTATTTTGTGGATGGTGACAACTGTCTGAATCTTCTCCCCTTTACAGCTGAGATTCTGCACCGGCAGCACTAGGCACTGAAATGGAAAATTCTTAAAAATTGATCTGAAACTTTACTGGAATGGATGGAAACCTCTCCATTTTTAAAGGTCTCTCTCTGGGCCAGGCCCTGTGAGCCCTGCAGTGCATGGCTGGAAAAAAACAAGTAAATCTGGGAAAAAAATCTGATCTGTGTTGCTTCTGGTGTTCTTTTCCAGCTCTGGGACTTCTAGCAGTGCAGCATCCTTTATCCTTTATTTTTGTAGGGTCAATGGCTAACAGGGCAGAAAGGGCAGCCTGTCCTTGCACTCTGCTTTGCAGATGGACAAATTCTCTATCTGTGGGGCTCCTTTTTTGCAGTAGCTCAATAGTGGGGTTTTTTTGGGTTTTTTGGGTTTTTGTTCAAGTCTCTGGAAATTAAAACAATTTCCCTCCTCTAGATTTCTCTCTTTCTGCCCAGTCCCTGCCCTCTCTGAGATGTTACTCTTGGTTATGTCTCCAGGTTTGGAGTTGCACTCCCAAAGCTTTGCTTCGTCCCTTTGCAAGTCATGTCTATTTTTTTTCCCCCAACATGCAATTTTATATTGCTGATCCATATGAAAACTGCTCATGCTGCTTGTGATCAAAGAGAGCTCCTGGTGCTAAAGACTTGGGATTTCCTTTTTCCTAATTTATTAACGTTTTGTCTTTGTCTGGTCCAAAACTGGTGATAGGGAGGAAAAACATATCCATGAGGTATTTGTAAAGGAAAAAAAGAAGTAGTTTATTAAAAGTAGGCATTGTTTTTGTTTTGGGAGGTTGGTATTTTTGTTTTTGTTTGGTTTTTTGTTTGTTTGCTTGTTTGTTTTTGGTATTTTGTTTGGTTTTTTTGTGTTGTTGTTGTTGCTTTTTTTCCAGTGGCTGCATTCCATAAAATCTCCCAAGGGAAAATGCAAATCCTATGGGGAATGGTGCTCAGTTTCACTACAGCAGCAGGGTATTGCAGGAAAATAACCAGCAGGAAAACGAGAGAAACCAGGGAGGTGAAGCAGATCCTGGTGTAGAACAATTAAAGGGGGCAGTGACCCTATAATATTCACAATTTTGGGTAATTTGCCTCTCCTCCTCCAGGGCTTGGGCAGGCACAGAGCAGAGGTGATGGGTCTTGCCCCACATCCCACCCCATAGGCATGGAGAGGAAAAAGCTCAGTGATTCTTGAGGGCAGTTTCACCCTTACTTTTTATGTTACAAATTATTTATATGAAATAATTATATATTATTTATATATATTTTTATGGTATATATTATTTATATTGGTCTATATACCTGATATAGACCAATGGCCTCTTAATACGCTTTGTGCACAACTGACCTATCTAGAGACCACTGAAATGTTTGGAAATCCTCCTCTTGTTTTCTATATAAACTGGGCTAGAGCCTCGCAGAAACAGAAACCAAGCCTGAGATTAGTTCAAAAGAAAGTTGGTGGCATTTCAAAGAGGTAACCCTGATGAAATATGAATTAAAATAAACCCAAGGTTTTAATAATAATTAATAAAACATGCTGTGAACACCTTACAAATGACTGATACATAATGAACGACTCATACAAATGTATTCATTAGCTAAAATTATCATACATAATAATTATATTTTCTGAAAAATTTATGATGGAGGAAAAGTCTTTCCTTGGATATATTTGTGCAGCTTTTTGCTAACTCCAGTGCAGACACTCATGTGTTACTCCAGGAATGTGGCTCTGAGTGTGTGGGCATTGTCACATTAATAATTCTGGGAAAGGAACTTCCCTGCTCTAAGAAATATAGAAATATAGAAGTATAGAAATATATAGAAATATAGAAATATAGAAATAGAGAAATATAGAAATATAGAAATAGAGAAATATAGAAATATAGAAATAGAGAAATATAGAAATATAGAAATAATATAGAAATAATATAGAAATATAGAAAGATATTCCTCTTGCTGTATTTCTTATTTTAAAAGCCATGCTGTGTGTTAAATGAAATTCTGTAGCCCAAGGAATCTCTGCTGCAAAACTCTGCTTAAGTGAAAACTACAGGAAACATGATTTATAGGAATTTTGCTGCTGTTTTGATTTAGTTTTCAGCTGTCCACATATGAAGGCAGACAACATCCATGAGGACGTTGTTTAGCCAAGAGTTTCATTAAGTTTGCCTTGGAGTGAGGGAGGGCTCTGGTTAGAGATGCTTTGCCTTCTGAGGGGTGCAGAGCTCCAGAGCTGATCCCAGGGCTGACCCTCCTGTGGTTTCCAGGTGGTTCACAGCAGCAGGAGCATGTAAGGTATTTTATCCTGTGAAAATCTGCCTCAGTGTGTTTGGAATATTGTCTAAAATCAAGGCCTTGTCCAGCAAAGCCGTGCAGAGGTGCTGCTGCCATTATTGGAAAGGACATCTGTCCAAATTGACTTTTGGGTCAAACTAAAAAAAATCCATACATTGAATTAAATTCTCCAACAGGCCCAGCAGCTGCCAGGGTGGTTCTGTGCCAGTCCCCTCTGGTGCTGGCTCTGTGCAGTGTCACCTCTGTGTCACCAAGGGCCCTCTCTCCCAAAGGCTGGGCTTTCTCCATCTCCTTGTGAGGGATTGTTCTCCTGGGCATGCCTGCAGAGAGGATTCCTCCCCTCCCTGGGAGAAGTGGCAATATCAGATGGGTGTGCACCGTTCAGAAGTTAAGCAGAAATGGAGAGGAGATCAAAGGTTATCAACAGCAGGGAGCTTTAATGAAGATTGCGGAGGAGAAAAGGAAAGGCTGATTTCAGGACACGGCCATTGTATTCAGTTCCAGTTACAAAATAGGGGAATTTGAGGATCAGATATGCAAGTGCAGGTGGTGCAGGACTGTAGCAACACAGTCAAAGAGTTTGAAAGAAATCCAGAGATTTTTTTTTTTTTTTTTAGAACAAAATACTTACAATTTATTCACTTGGGAAATGATATTCCTTTCCTGTCTTATCAACTGATCACATTTCTGCCTCTGTGAAATCTGACCCCGAGCTGGAAGGCACAAGATAGTGCAGATGGAGGGATTTTGCTTTGCTTCCCCAAAATGAGAGATGTGCCCTCCCTGTGCTGGAGCCAAAGGATCTCAGTCCTGGACTACAGAGCCTGAAAAATCCCCTTTTCTGCAAGAAATGTAAAATCCACACCCCACGTTGCTTGGGATTGCTTCAGCAGACTGCCTGGACAATGACTGCTCCAGATTAATAAGTGTGTTTTAAGCACGGCCACACGTGTCTACAATAAACACTTTGCTTGCTTTGTTAATTGCAGAAATTTGCCGAGGCACTGTGGCAGAGCAGCTCCGGAGTAACAGGTTTTAGGATTTGATTACAGCACCATCTACTGGGAACGGAGCTTCTCCTTTCCCCAAAGCCTCTCCCTTGCAGTAAAAGTCGAGAATCACTTTCACGGGGCGATTCAAGGGGAAAAAAAAGGTAATTCCATTAAGGTCTAAACTCGAAGGATCTTGAAATCAGGACCAAGGCTCATTAGCTTCAGTGGGATTCAGCTCTTCCTGGGGATGCTCACCTAGACTAATATTTAAATTACAATCTTGGCCTGAGTGATGAAAAACAGACCTAAAGGTTGAGACAGCATTTTTGCTGCAATACATTTCTTGTAATTATAACAAGATATCATGCATTTAACTAACAAGGGCATTATAGCACTGAGTGGGTGTGCCTAGGCAGGTAGGAGTGGGCAAATAGATGTGATGTCCTCAGGCAAACCACTGAATGGCAGCAGAAAGCACTGAATTAATTTAAAGAAAGGAATTTTACTTTAGGGATTAATCAGTTAGACTTAACTCATAACATGTAATAGGAACCCTTGTATTACTTGCAAAAAAAAATTGATTTCCTCCCAGAGAGGGGATATGTTTAAAAGCTGATTAGTGGAAGTAATGTTGAGAATATTTGCATTCCCCAATGATTGTTAATTTTGCACATAATCCAGACTCCCACTGACTTTTGCACAGCTGTAAGTGCTCTGGACAGAGCCCTGCTCTCATCTGAGGAGTGCTGGGTGCCATCTGTCAGTGCCACCATTCTTCTGTGCCAACTGCTCAAGGGAGCTGCTGCTCAACACAGGCCTCTAATGTAAAATCTCTGTACTAGATGGCACTCTTATTTTGTGCCCATAAATGGATTTCTTGTAACCTTTATCTGGGAAATTTTGGGGAAAGAATACATATAGGTGATACTAGCAGAGCTGGTAAAGGTAGGGGCTGATCCTGAGCTTGGAGCCTTGATCCTTGGGGCAAAATTTGGTTTTTTGAACCACCTGGGTGGCATCCAAAGCACCCCACAGCCCTTCTGCTCTCCATTCCCATTTGCTATTACACAGAAACATTGGCCACAGCACTGTGCTGGGCTGTGATGGATGAACAGGCACAAAAAGTCCCCCCTTGAGTGACCTCATTCTCCATCTCGTGGAGTCAGGTGCCACTTTTAAACTGTGGAACTGTAGGAACTGTAGGAACAAACCCCAAAAGGTTGTCTGAGTCCAAAAGGGCAGCTCACTTGCCCTTTTCATATACTGACACTTGATTTATTCTTCCTTGAGCTGTTCTGAGGTGTTGAAAGAGAAATTCACACTTCCTAATGGAAAGAAACCAAACCAAAACAGAAATGAATTAATTCTACTTTGAAATCACACTGCTGTGGGGAAGTGTCACAGTAATTTTTTCATGAAAATCCTTTCTTAGGATTTTTTCTTCCTGAGAAGCTGAGAGGATTCAAGAGCAAAATGCAAACAATGATTATCTGCTGCTGTGGAATGCAACAGGTGCATCTGGGATTGGCCCATGTTGGGTGTTTACAATTAATGGCCAACCACAGCCCAGTTAGCTTGGACTCTCTGTCAAGAGACACAAACCTTTGTTATTCATTCCATTCTGTTCTATTCTTAGCCTAGCCTTCTGAGGAAACCTTTCCTTCTATTCTTTTTAGTATAGTTTTAATGTAATATATATATCAGAAAATAATAAATCAAGCCTTCTGAAACATGGAGTCAACATTCTCATCTCTTCTCTCATCCAAGAACCCCTGTGAACACTGTCACAGGGAAGTACAAAATCCTACCCAGGTAAGAAAATGAAATGCCGTGCACCATGCAGCAAATGGCAAATCCTCACATGTGGCTGTTGGGAATGAGCTCTCACTGCCATGCCATGTGTGGGGTTGTTTTTGTTCATATCAGAACAGCCAGGAATGGCTCTGCACCTTGTCTAAGGTGAGGAACAGCAGAGGAAATGGCCTGAGCAGCATCCTCAGCATCAGCACCTTCCCCTCACATCTGATGCACTGGAGGAGCTGCAGGACACCCTCACCCCTCACCAAATCCAGCAATGGGATCATGGAGTGCAATCACTGATGGTCCAGCTCTGTGCACTCCCACCAAACCACCCAAGGCACCTCCTGGGACTACACAGGGCTCCAGATCTCCATCAGTTTCTACCAGGACTTTTCACCAGATCTCTAAGCCTTAATTTCTGCAATTAAACCTGTTTGTTGTTTCACTAAACCCATTGAGTTTCTCATCTTCCTGTTTTTCTGTGGAAGGCGTCAATGTGTCTGAAGGGTGTTAAATATTTCTGATCTGTCCATTGAATTTCTGTGTTTTCACTGGTGGTGAAAATCCCATGTGAAATCTTATTCTTTGCATAGGATGATCCAATAATTCCTGCAAGATTGTTTTAGTGTGAATGAAGGGTGAACTCAGCCTCAATCCAAGATTTTTCTGGTTGTGTTCATGAGGGGGAAGATGTCAAATCAAGTTTCAGCTTTTGAAAATGTTTTTAAGCAAATCTTTGATATATTCCAGTGAAAAACGTTTTATATTTGCCCAAGTACAAACACAGCAGTTGGGCCAAGTTATTTATTGTTGAGAGATCATTGTTTGAATATAATTAATTTTTGTTTTGTTAGTAAGGGTTTTTTTTTTCCCTGCACATATAATTAGTGTAGTTCTCTCCTGGATGGGGCAGTGGCGCAGCAGGGGTTTGGTTTGGGGTACTAAATTGTGAAAATTTGTTTATTTACAGTTAATACCAGCATATTTTGCTATTAGGTGCTAAATGCTCTATTGCAGGATGCTTTTGAAGTCCATCTGCTCCAAAAGGCTGATGAGCCATTTTGGAAGTAAATTGTTAATTTAGTTTTGATCATAGTAAAGGAGAGGTTTGGTGCCCCCAAAATGTTTAAATGCCCTTTGCTTTTTGGTAGTCTGCTGTGGCAGACAATGGAGTAACCCCAGGGGAAATACTAAGGAAGAATGGGATGATTAAAAAGTGATGGCAAAAGGAGATTTTATCTGTCTGTCTGTTTATCCATGATCTACCTACCTGTAGATTCACTGCAATTAATTTCTTACTATTTTTTAAGTATATAGTATTTATATTTAGCACTAGAATTCACATAGTGCTACAATAATTCTCCAAATATTTTAGTTCTTGCTGTCTGTGGTAGTGTTCACAGGGGTCCCAGGATAAGGGAAGAGATGAGAATCTTGACTCCGTGCTTCAGAAGGCTGATTTATTATTTTATGATATATATTACATTAAAAGAAAATGATAGACTATACTAAAAGAAAAGAGAAAGGAGACACCAGAAGGCTGGCTAAGGAAAGGAATGGAATGATAATAAAATCTTGTGATTGCTCACAGCCTCGACACAGGTGGACCTGTGATTGGTCATTAATTAAAAACAATTCACATGTTGGGTGGTAAACAATTCTCCAAATCACATTCAAAAGCAGCAAAACATGGAGAAGCTGAAGCTTCTCAGGAGAAAAGATCCTGGCAAAAGGATTTTCCATACAATATGCCTGTGAGAGCTGTCCTCTGAGGCATACGAGGAGCTGAGGGAAAATCCAGGAGAGCTGAGGGAAAGTCTGGGAGAGCTGAACCTTTCCTGAAAGCCTTTTATCTTGATGGAGAGCAGGGGCTGAGGCGATTGTGTGGATGAGGATGGTACCTGTGGTGACAAATGGCAATTCGCTCACGTTTGGCCACCTCGGCCCCACAGGGACTTCACACTTGTTATTTCCAGGATTATTTTGTCCCTCGTTCCACCTGGCAATAGATCCTTTCTGAAAGGTGTCGTAACACATTTTTTTTTTTTTCTCAGAGGAGACTGAAACCAGTGGAGGAAATGGGGTGTACCTGATGAAATATCCTGCTTGGTTCGCTGGTGGTGGAATGTTTAAACCCAGCAGCTCCAAAATGGAACATCTGCACTGGTGAGTTCAGAGAGGTGTGGGAAGGAACGATGCTTGATCTGAGGCAATCTCATGAAAAATACTCAGCACCATGGCAAGATGAAATGCCTCCTTCCATATGTATGAGCTTTACTAAGCTAGTAATCCGCAGTTTAAGGAACTTTTTTTTTTTTTTTTTTAATTTAATAAAGAGGTTATTTTAAACTTAGATCTGCAAAACACTCATACCTCCAGCACATTGCCTCAGTGAAATATCCCTCTACATGAAAATATAGACAGTTAGTTTTTTCTTCCAAAGTGAAACACTGCAAGGTCTTTCATTACTGGTTTATTATGCTTTCTGTATCTTTGCTCATTTTTCACCAGTATTGCATTAAGTATTGATATTGATTTCTTGTAAATGGTACTGAAATGGATGGCTCACAGTTTTTGTTATTGTTCTGTAGCACTTGTATGTAATTTATTACAGCTGCAATGGAACCTGCCCCTCGCTGCCAGGGTTTAAATTAAATGTGCCATGTTTTGGCCCCTAGTAGTCACATACATTTCTCATTCTGGATCTGAAAGTGTTATGTACAGAGCAACTTTTTAAATTACTTCCTTGATATTATTTTAAAAGTTTATTTCAATAATCTTGGTAATTAATATGTAATATACTGCTTGAATTAACAGCATTTTTCTTTTCCATTAGAGAGACTAATTACTGTCCTGTAAAAACAACATGGAGTAGCTGGTAGTCATGACTGGCTTTCCTCTTTCTGGTAGAAAAAGGGGAAATCAGCTCCTGAATTTTTCAGTGTGTGTTGGACCTAAGTATTTTCTTGTGCATGGGCTCCCCAAAAGGCTATAATGAAAACCAAAGGTATTGAAAAAGGAAAAACAAAGGTATTGATAAGGGAAAACCAAGGGTATTGATAAGGGAAAAACAAAGGTATTGATAAAGGAAAAACAAAGGTATTGATGGTGAGGAGGGAGAGCCCAGCTGGAAGGGCCACGTTTCTTTGGACCATGCAGTGGACTTAGTTTTGGTACAAAACTTGACTTGGAACCATAAATTAACTTGATTTTCTGGGAGTGAAGCTACAGCACTGACAAAAATGAGGTAGAGCAAAGAAAGTCCCCACACCAAATCTCTCTGCACATGAGGTTCCCTCATGGAGGGTGTGTAGAGAAAATAACATAATAAAATAAAATAATTGAGAGAACACCGGTGGTTTTAACAAAAAAAAAAACCAAAATTGATAGAACTGTATCAACACATTGATGTTGATACTCTTTATATATTTTTCAGTTTTATTTGCTGCTATTTTAATAGCAATAGAAATTGCTCTTCTGGCAGGGAGGGAACATTTTTTGCCTCAGCCAATGGACAATGTTCTGTTTCATGATTCTGAGAGGATTGGGATGGAGGAAGGGGATTTGGGATGAAGGAAGGGCATTTGGTGCTTTACGGGTCCCTCTCCTCCCCTGGCTGGGTGTCTGTGGGTGCAGCTCTGGCTCTGGGTGCTCCAGGGCCATTAGTGCTGCTCTCCTGGAATTGCACTGGTGTAAAGCACTTTTTACTCCTTCCAGAAGTTATTTACAGTGAAACCGAGCTTTTCACACAAGATTAACTGAAACCCTTTACAAAAAGTCTTAGTTCCAGTTCACTGGGTAAATCCAATTGCCATTTCACAAGCTCTTCTCGGGCGTTTCCTCCCCTTGATTTTGGACAACATCCCTTACTCTTCCCTGACAGCTTCAGATGCGTGTGTCCCACTCAGTTCCCCCTGCTCATCCCAGGGAGGGCCTGGACTCCCCAGGCCTTTTTAATCGAGGGTTTTCAAGCAAAACAGGAATATTTTCACATCAATCACATGTCAAAAAATTCAACATTTATGCAACAAAGTGTCTGAAGCCGCCATTTTTAGGGCTGGTGTGAACACGAAGAGGACACGACCAAAAATCTCAGGGAACACAAG
Organism: Ammospiza nelsoni; assembly: GCF_027579445.1. Lineage (NCBI taxonomy): Eukaryota > Metazoa > Chordata > Aves > Passeriformes > Passerellidae > Ammospiza > Ammospiza nelsoni. Next base: position 4,157,664 of record NC_080640.1, on the reverse strand, counting down.
GTTTTGGCAAGGCAGGGAATTGCTGTTCCACCACCATGTGTGTGGTGGAAATGATGAAATGATGCTGCATTTACCAAAAAAGCATCTTTAAGGCATAAAGTCTTGGAATTACAGAATAGTTTTGGTTAGAAAGGATATTGAGAGCTCATCTAGTCCATCTCCTTGCAATGAGCAGGGACATCTCCAGCCAGACCAGGGTGCTCCAAGCCCCAATGTCCAGCCTGGCTTTGGGCACTGCCAGGGATCCAGGGGCAGCCACAGCTGCTCTGGGCACCCTGTGCCAGGGCCTCACACCCTCACAGCCAGGAATTCTTTCCCAAAATCCCATCCAGCTCTGCCCTCTGGCAGTGAGAAGCCACTCCCTGTGTCCTGTCCCTCCATCCCTCGTCCAATGTCCTTCTCCAGCTCTCCTGGAGCACTTTTAGGTCTGAGAACTGGAAGGTATTGTGATGTGAGGAATATCTTACATGCCAATTCCTCCCCCCAACTTCTCATGTCTCTCTGTTGTTTCACCCTAAATAAAATCCTATTTAAACAGCACCCATTTCACCATAAATATGTGGGCAACATACCGAATAATGTGCCAAAAATTCTTTGCTTGATAATGACACAAATTGCTTTTACTGGGCCTTGGACCTTGGTTGCCAAATCACTGCAAGGCAGTCTCCAACTTGTGACTGATTTTAGCCACCATATTCACACATTTGTGCTGCACTTACAAGTTTTGTAGGAAAACTTGCATTGAAGAGAACGAGTGCATTCCTTGAGAAGATAAAGAAGAAAAAGTCATATCCCCTTTGATTTTTTTTCCCCCCCAAAAGGCAAATTATCAATGCAGGGGGCTCAGTTTCCCTGTTGGGAGGAATTGCTTGTAATTTTTGCTTTTTGTTAGTTTGTTCAAGTCCCCTGGGAGCAACAGGTGCAGAGCCCAGAGCTGATTTCGCAGCAGGGCTGATGTGCTGTGCAGCTGGAGGTGTAAATCTGTTCTGTCACTATTGGTGTCCCACACCTCAGCCCCAGTGCAGGAAATTAAAGAGTGAGATCTGCAAGGGAGCTATTTCATAATGCTTTAAATGCACTCCTTAACACTGTATGATCTCTGGAAGATCGTTTTGTTGGCAGCAGTGCTGTCTGCAGTGGGAAGGGTTTGCTGGAAAAGCAGTGGTGTGGCAGTGGTGTCAGCCACAGCCCAGGAAAGCTGCACTGGGGACACTTACTTGAGCTTTATGATTACTGGGTAAATGACTCAATCTTTGTCAATTTTCATTTGGGCTGAGTTTCGTGGGAAGAACTGTCCCAAATCCAGGGCTGCATCTTGCTTTATATGGAGAAATCACTGGCTTCACCCAGCCTCCCTCCCAGGTGTCACCAGGAGCATTTCACTGATGTGGGCAGTTCACAAACCAAGTAACCTCCTACATTTTCTCCCCTGCTTGCTTCAGAGGGGTTTGTGATGATGCCTGACCATTAAAGCTCTTTGCTGGTTTATGCTATTTAGAATCTCGTCCCTTCCTTTCATACCATTTCCAGGAGATTTCAATTCTCTTTCCTGCCCCCTTTGCCACCCTCTGAACTGCAGAGGGGTGGAGGGAGACATCCAGCCCTGAAGCAGCAGGCTGCAGCTCTCTCCATGGCTGCAGAGAAATAAATGCAGCCTCTGCTCAGCGAGAGGCTCCAGACTAACTCCTCCCTTTCATTTCCCAGTTCCCCCCAAGAGAAAAGAGGTGTATAAAAAGGGAGCAGGAACTCCTCAAGGATAATGGTAATGTACCCTCTCCACAAATTACCAGCAGACCTTTCCAGGAGCTGATCACCTATAAAAAGCTTCAGAGGAGTCATTACAGCCATTGAGTTGCTGGGGGGTTTATGACTCCTATTCCCCAGAAGGGCAGGCAGTGCTGGTGCAGAACCACACTGCAGGGGCTGGCAGGTGGCTCAGACAACCTTGGGGCAGTGGGAATTTCCAGCTGGAGAGGGATGGAGCTGTGGAACCCCAAACATCCATGCCTAGAGAGCTGTGGGGGGCTCACAAGCTGCCTTTCCCCTCTGGAGCAGGAATGGGCTGGAAGCTGAATCAGTGTGGTGCTGCATGGACATGAGCAGTTCTGCCAGGTTTTACTCCAAAGCTCCAGGGGGTTTCTCCTTCCTCCTCATATTCCTGCTGCTCGTCTCTGTGTGGCTTGGGGATGCCAGGCAAAGTAGGTGACAAATGGTGCAAAACCACACTGCAGGGGCTGGGAGGTGGCTCAGACAACCTTGGGGTAGTAGGACGTCCCAGCAGGAGAGGGATGGAGCTGTGGAACCCACCTGGAGAGCTGTGAGGGGCTCAGAAGCTGCTTTCCCCCTCTGGATGAAAGCTGAATCAGTGTGGTGCTGCATGGACATGAGCAGTTCTGCCAGGTTTTACCCCAAAGCTCCAGGGGGATTTGTCCTTCCTCCTCACATCCCTACTGCTCAGCTCTGTGTGGCTTGGGGATGCTGGATAAAGTGTGTGACAAATGTGGGGATTTTCTTGCCATTTCCCTGGCAGGAGGGTGCAGCCAGATTGGGCTCTGCTCCCATGGAACAGGGGCAGGACAAGGGGAAATCCATGCCAGGAAGTTTGGATTGAATGAGGGACAATTTTTCACTGGAGGGGTTATCAAGATGCCCAGGGAAGGGTGGAGCCACCATCCCTGGAAGTGTTCAAACACCAAGTGGATGTGGGGACATGGTTTGGTGGGGATCTGGAAAGGCTACGGAAAGGTTGGACTGCCACAAGTATGTGTCTGCAAAATTCCCAGGTTCAGCCCAGTTCTGGATAGGGCTCAATTATCTTTTATTTGTGTCTTTGAATTTTAAATGTGAAAAAAGGGAATGAGTTGATGATGTCTGCCCTTTTCCTGGCGCTTTGTGGAGGGGAGAGATGAACTGATTAAAAACAAAGGACATTTCAGTCAATCCACAGCAGATATGTTGGACATAGTTGACCATCTGAGTGCATTGGCTATTGCTGTTCTATTTGTTATACAAGCAATGAAAACAAACATAAAAATTCTGGTTGAATACAAGCTCTATGGCAGAACAGAGATTAAGTTTCTGTGCAGTTTCTGCAGAGGAATTGCCGGCACTCTCCTTGCTGTTAGACTCCATTTTATTTCATATCTGTACTGCAATGTGAAAAAGCTTAAATTTAAGGAATAATCTATTTCTAAAATTTCATAGTATTCTTATCATTTGCCATTCAACACCTATTTTTTTCTCTTTTTTTTTCTTTTCTTCTTTTTTTTTTTTTTTTTTACAACCAGAACCTTGCAGTGTCTGTGCAGCTCCACTTCACTCTTTGTGCTCTTTGATTTCATTTGCTGGTGTGAGAATATCACAAAATCCAATCACGTGGAAAAAATACAGTTTTACCAGGAAAGGTTAACAAACAACCCGTGATCCCAAGCGGGTTTATCAGAGTTAATTTTTCTTCCAGTTACCAAGACAGAAAGAAATTCAAGTATTTCAAATAGAAAACAAATCTTCAAGTATAGTACACACATAAAATCCTGAGCAAATGTTTACTGACTACAACACCTGGAACAATTAAGATGGTGCAGTGGAGCAGGGTTTGATTTAAGAGGGGGAGCCTGCAGATGTGTGCTGAGCACAATCCCTGTGTCCTCCAAAGCCCAGAGCAGCCCCAGCCTCCATCCCTCTGCTGCTCCTCTTGAGTTAATCTTGTACTTAGAGATAATTGATGCTCTCCACTGAGGGGAATGGGATGGGGAAAGGTGGTGATTTAACAGCTGTGTTTGCTGCACTTATTTTGACTCATTTTTACTCCAGTGTGTGTTGAATGTGGGTCAGAGCTTTCACTGCCCAGCAGTGCAAGGAAACCTGCATTCCATTAAGGAAAGGGGCGCAAGTGGTGGGTTTTCATCCATTTTCCTGGCCGGATGCATTAGGTGGTTATTTATAAAAATCTATCTGTATATAAAAGTCCTTGTTCAAAGTTACTTTTAGATTTATGAATCCAAAGAAAAACAAAATTACAGTTTTCTCTGAGCTCCTTTCACATTTTCCTTCTTTTTCTTGATGCCACCTTGGCCAGCAGGGAGGCACCAGCTCCTTGAATTCCTTGCCTCGTGTCAGAAGGCAGCTGGATGTGAAAACAAACCTCACCCACTGACAATCCATAAAGGAGAGGAAATGAAAACATTGTGTTTGTGCTACAAACCTGAGCCAAGCAATGCCAGGAGAGCAGAAGGAGCTGCTCACAAAATACTGTTTTTCTCTGTTCATAACTCTTTATGTGTCTCTTGAACTGCCTGTGGCTCAGCCTTCTTCCTCTGCCTTCAGGAGGAATTGGGATTTTCTCAGTGCTGTCAGTTTTGGGAGAACATAACATTAAAAAAAGCCAATTTCACAGCTAAAGAGCTTCATTTGAGGATTCCTTGCTGCAAAAGGTTCTGCTCTGTTAGGGCTGGGGAGGTGATGTCCCCTGACTTGGTGGGTAAGTGGTTTGGATTCAGCACCAAATGTGTCAGAGAATTACAGACAAAAAACCCCAAAACACCTTGCAAGGGATTTTAGCAACTGTGGTCCAGGCAAGGTGAGGGTGGGGAAAGGACTAAGTCTGATAAAATTATTATGATTTTATAAATGGCTTTCAAAATTCCAAACAGCTTCTCAAGGATTGATTTTTCTGTCAAGACATTGCACAAGGCTTCATAAATCATTATATTCATGGGAACCCTACAGTCAAACAAACCCTAATAGACATGTATATATGCATATATGAAATAAAAAGTAATTTTTAAAAAATCACTTTCTTTATCCTATTGGTGGCAAACAATCTTGTTAAAGAAACCATTTAGGACAGTATTTTTTTTCCATGTCACCTCCATCATGTACTTGAAAAGGATGTCACAGGTATTTTGCAGACATGGCTTTGCATGCCAGGCATAACAATTGGCATAAAATCTGCACCAGATCAGATTAGATTGAATCCTTTTGGAAATTTAATCTTCCCCCAGTCCAGCATGTGCTTGGAAAATTAGTTCTAAGATATCAAAGACATTGGAAAGACTAATTGAATAAAACTCAGAAAACCATTATATATTTTAGCAATATATTTTCTATTTTTATGTAGATATAGCTGCAATATATAGAAAGAAAAAAAGGCATAAGATGTGTGATAAAAACACTATATAAATAAGTATTACATAATTGCATTTATCTTACACTGTCAGCAAGCTTGTTATTGAGAAATTTGGGTAAGAAATAGTAGAAAAATTGTGAATCTCTTTTTTCCCCCAGAGTATTCCAGGGAATAATCCCTGGCCCATGAAATGTTTGCCTCTAGGGTGCACCCAGCAATTTGAAATTTAAGATGCACTGGTTAGTCTTGACTGGATGAATGTTATATCAAATTGCTCATTCTGTGTCCTCTAACCAGGTCTGCAAAGCAAACTCTCCCCTTTACACAGGAGCTGTTTTCTACATGGGAAGGAAGTGAGAGTTGAAAATATTGAAGCCAGAGGAGAGAAACCAGGAGTAAACCCTGTTTGTGTTCAGCAGAATATTCACCTTTTTTTTTTGGCTTGCTGCTCAATTCTGTTCCACCATATTCCTCACAGAGGATTAAATTTTCTAGCTGATGACAGTATTTTTTTAGGAAACTAATGTCTCCAATGTATCCTCTCTGGAAGTCTTGCTTGGTCTAAATATCGATTGGATTTTACTACCAGTCAAGGTCAGAAACTGAAGAGGTTCTGGCTGCAGCAAGGTCTATATTAATCTCAATATCAACTAAGTACCTAAACTGTTATTGGAATTTGATGATCAATTACATCTTTGAAAAGTACTTAGTATGACATTTGTTGGACTTCCATATTTCGTGTTATACTGTCACACATGATGGTTCAATAACTGGAAAAATACCAGCAGAGGATCTCTTCAGTTCTTTGTGCAGACAGGATCTGCTTTATAATTCACATTTCTTGCTTTTACCCACATTAATAGGCGTTACACACCATTAGAAGGTTTTCTTGCTGCTCACTTGCATTACATTAGAGAATACACTGCTGTTACACATGTTTAGGCAGACAAACACACAAAACCTTCTTCCAGAAGAATATTTCTTAATTTTTCACCCTGCAGCCTTTCCATTTGGAAATGCCACCATTAAACTCAACTGCAGGGACTCAGTCTGTTCCTCTGCCATTAAACACTCTGCTCTGCTCTCTGGGAATGTGGGGAGGGATTTGCTCATCCTTGTGACCGTGTTCACAGGCGTCTCAGGTTGGGGGAAGAGACGAGGATCTGACTCCATGTTTCAGAAGGCTGATTTGTTATTTCATGATATATATTACATTCAAACAATACTAAAAGAATAGAAGAAAGGATTTCATCAGAAGGCTAGCTAAGAATAGAATAGGAAAGAATGATAACAAAGACTTGTGTCTCGGACTCTCTGTCCAAGCCAGCTCACTGTGATTGGCCATTAATTACAAACGTCCAACATGGGCCAATCAAAGATCTACCTGTTGCATTCCACAGCAGCAGATAATCAATGTTTACATTTTGTTCCTGGGGCCTCTCAGCTTCTCAGGAGGGAAAATCCTAAGGAAAGGATTTTTCATAAAAAGATGTCTGCGACACATCCTGGCCTCAGTGAGGAATGGTTGTCACAGGTTTTCTTTCTGTTCGAGTGCTGTAGAAGTAAAATGATAGAATCACAGAATTATTTGGGTTTGAAGGCTCACTCAGTGCCACCCCTGCCATGGGCAGGGACACCTTCCACTGTCCCAGGCTGCTCCCAGCCCTGTCCAGCCTGGCGTTGGGCACTGCCAGGGATCCAGGGGCAGCCACAGCTGCTCTCTTCAAAGCCCATCCTCCAAAACCTTTTAAATATTTACCAGCCCATTTCATTCCTCACTTGCTTCCTGAGATAATTTTCACTGAATTAAAATAACTTGAGGAAAAACTTTCCAAGAATAAAATCAACAGATGACACCCAAAATTTACCACAGACAAGTGTTTGTACACATTTAGAGCAATGGCATTTGTCAGGTCTGAAATCTACACCAGCATGAAGGAGCTGCTCTCAGCACAGCTCTTAACTTCTCTCTTTATTAAATGGCAAGACAGGAAAAAAATCACAGAATTCAGTAGATCATAAATAGCTTTAAAATTCATGGCTTGATTTAGCAGCCGAGCACAAACATGGTCTTCATTTTCAGTGGGGTTTGGGGTTTTTCTGTTGTTCTAATTATTTTCTTTTTTGTTTGTTTGAGGGGGTTTTTTGTGTATTTTTTGTTCTGTTTTGTTTTGTTTACTTGAACTTGAGTCTTGCATTTCTGTTTTAATTCCCAAGTAATGAGAGCAATGCAGAAGCTTTGCTTATTTTAAGCATCATCTGCAATGATATCATTAAAAATAAAATCATCACCACTGCAACTGCAAGGACCTTCCAATTTTCAAGCACATAAAACATGATAAGTGAACTTCTCTCTTCTGAAATATGCGTTGCAGCCTCTGAATGAGCTGCAAAGAAAGCAGAAAGGATGGATTTATCAGGCATCAAGTTCAGCCATCCAGATGTCGCCAGGCTCGTTTTTGTTGCTGGCTGTGGGTAATTTTGAAATGGTTTGTAAATTTAATTGACCATGTATGAAGTGTGCACAGGCCGTGCACAATCAGCAGCGTCGCCAAGATTAGCAGCTCTGTTTCTTAGCTAAGCAGCTCTAATGTGCTTTATTGGAAGCAAAATGCACCCTGAGGCATTTTAAACACAGCAGCCAGGTAGGATGAGAGTCAGTGCAGTGAGTAAGTTTTGAAGAGGTCAGAAATTCCAGTTCTTTTGGGCTGTCAGGCACACCGGTTAAACATGGGGAGGAGTGACCTGAGTGAGGTACCTGCTGTTGGTACCTCAGGAGAGGGAAAAGGAGAACCCTGGGGTGTCTGCTGTTGGAGGACAGGTACTTATGGCAGGTAATGCCACAAATCAAGGCCTAGAACCTCCTGCCAGTGGCTTCTTTTATACTTTGTGGGTGCTGTAATTTACCTGGCTCGTTAAACGATGTTAGATAACACCACAGTGCACATCTGACATTTACAGCACCTCGAGTCTTATAATTAGATCACTTTAATCCACAGGTATTTATGTAGGATTCCTTAAATATGGACAGGAATTAGAAGAGGAAGAGAAAAAACTTTGGTATTTTAGATTTTTTTTTTTTAATTCATTCTTTGCTCTGTTCACAGTGTGGAGAGGTGTTAACCTGGGGGCTTTCTGTCGGCAAAAAATTTGGGAGCTATGCATTGCAAAGTCTAGATAAAACCCAAAATGGCAGTCAAAAAAAGTTATTATTATATAATCTTTCGGGTTCGTGCAATGCAAATCTTTCCTCATCTTCTCTTGTGCTTGTTTTGCTTGGGATATTTGATCTTTTTTTTGTTCATTTTATATATTTACCACTTTTCTGTAAACTCCTATTCCAAAGATTTATGTCAGAGAGGCAATTTTCTGCCCAACAAGAGACTTATCTTTTTAGTCACAAAAACAGGTCCCCAGAATATAGCTTATTGCAGCAGCACAGAAGAATAAGTCAAGAGTTATCACCAAGTATAGCCAATTCAAAAAAAAATAATTTTTTTTTGCCTTGAATTATTTTTCAGCTCCAAATCCAGTTTCTGAGTTACAGTTATGAGACTCCCAGCTCTAGGCTCAGTTCTAACTAAAAAATTTCAAGAAATCATAGAACTATTGTGTTGAAAACCCTTTCAGAAATTAAAGGAAAACATACAGCTCTTGAACTGATGCCTTGGAAATGCACCTTGTAGCCCTCATAAAATGGGTCTCGCATGAAATGTTAGCTCAAACTCCCACAAATACTCAAATCACTCTTTGTTTGTTGCTGACCTGTATCTTTTAAGCTTAACCCACACTTGCAAAAGCCCAAAGGAGTTGTATTTGGAGTCTGGCTGTTCGTGTACCTTTCTACCCTAAATCAACAGAAACAATCTTCAAATAGGAGTGAGTGCACTGCTTTTCCTTCCAGTAAATAGAGATTATTGTGCAACAGAAAATGATAACTTCATTTCACAAGGCTCTGAAGATTGGCCAGGTGGGTTTGCTCATCCCTCTGGCTCACTGGTGCGGGATGGTTTGGGTGGTGTTGGGACAGAGGAGCACTTTGAGGAGCCAGATATGGATTTTGCTAAATGTTTTCTTAACCAGGTAAACAATTTACATATTTGCCGTGACATTTCATATTAAATAACTAGAGTGGTTATTCTAGCTGTTAGGTAATTTCAAGACACAACCATGGCTCTGCACAGCCCTGATGGAGTTAGCAAAGGAAACTTGAATCCATCTGCAGAGAGGGAAGGGCCAGGCTCCCTGGAAGGCAGGGAGATCCCAAAGGGATCCTGCTGGGCACGGTGCCCCTGAGCAGAGCCTGGGGCAGGTGTGGAGCACAGGGAGCTCTGCCAAGGGCTGGGGAAGCTCAGGTAACTCTGCCCTGCCACGGTGTGCTGTGGAGCCGCCAGAACAGGAGTGCCAGCCCGCAGCTCCACTGCAAAACAGCCCTGGGAAGGAACGGCTCTGGGGAAAGGGAAGGAATCCAGGCAGGATTTGGGATATTCACTACAGAGATATTGGGGAAGATTCCATAGGTGTCACACATTTGAGCAAGGCACTGGAAGTATTAATAAAAGTATCAGTTTGCAAGGAGAGCCACATGCAGTCTGAGGGATGTCATCAGACACCAAGTCAGTTAATTAGGTCCAAAAATTAAGCCTGGGTAACTCTTCTGTGGGAATTCTATAGTGCTTTGCTCCCTGTTTAGAGCAGACAGCACAATCTTCACTCTGCGTTTGAAGTCTGTGGAAAATTCTTAGGGATTTCAACAGAAAGCACATTTTCATGTGCCCGAGGCAGCACCTTGACATCGAGGGGCATTCAAAGTGGAGTTCATATCTAGACAGCCAGCAGGAGATCTCAGTGTCATTTAAATCCAAGTGAAGTCCTATTTTAAGCACTTTAACATGACCTGAGTGATGCAAAGGCCTTGTCATGGTCTTTCTGCACAAGAGTAAATTTCACAATCAGTGAAATTATCATTATTATTATTGTTGTTGTTGCTGTTGTCATTAAAATCTACTTTAGGAAAGCTGAAGACAGCAACCATGCAGGCAATAGTGAAGCAATGAGGAATGGAAAACCCTATAACAGTCTGAGGAATTAGAGAGGAGTGGCTGTACATTCTGCATGACAAAAGTATGCACTGGATCCTCCACCAGCAGCTTCCTGAATGAACTTTCATAAATCCCTGATGTTCCAGGCATTAGGCACTAACCCAGCATGTTTATCTCTGTTTTTTCCTTTATCTAATGCTGTATATTTATTAAATTTTCCCAGTCTCTTTTGAGTGTTTCCTGTGTCAGAAGTGGCAGCACCCTGCAGATGAGGAGATGCCATTGTAGCATTTTCCAGGCTCACTCATCAACACATCTGCTTTTTTTCTGCTTTGCTGTATAAGTGTGCATCACCAAGGACATGTTTCCTCCTCTGAATTCTTTCTCCTGATCCAAAAATGCTCTGTTAACTTCCCTGACACGATCTTGTGAACCATTACTGTTTCTTTCAAAATGCACATGTGCTTTTACCCTTTGTACCGATAAAATACTCATGGTAACACAATACTCTTTAGTTTTGAGAGTCTAGGGATATATTTTCAGCCTTAGAAGATATCTTCATGGATTCTTTGTATGTTTTCAATGTGAATTCCAGATAAAGGGTATCCAAAACTCACGTTGAATTTAAGTGTGGGAGCAATTTTTGTGGGTCATAAGTTTAGTATTAGATATTTTCTTTAACCATGCCTCAGTTTTGGTGTCTATTTGCACTCAAGACCAGGACGGATTCTCCCTCCCTTCCTCCCCTTTTTTCCCCTCCCTCTTCCATTTTTCTCAATAATCTGAAATTTATGTTGTGGGGACAAGAACATCTGATGTTCACAGTTGATCAAAACTTTTGTAAATAAGATAAAGTCTTGTTTGTTTGATAGGCACAAGTTCTCATTTGTGCATGTATTCATTTTTTTTGTGGACATCCTCTCTGAACATCAAAAAGCTGCTGCAACCAGCCTGGTCCTCATGGGCACAGGTTGAATTATACAGAGGAATAATTCAGCAACTTCTGAACAAAATTTGTATTATGGGTGATTGTTCCATCAATTGCTCCAAAAATTGCTCCATCAAAGCAGTGGGTGGTTGCTCTTCAGTGGACATGGGAGACAAAAATCCAGACCTGTCTTGAATTCCAGAGACACTGGGCAAAGCTTTGATCTCTCCTTTTTGCAGATCTCACTGTTGACATTCTGGTTTAGACTTTGTCCTTTACTGTTCCCTGTTCCAGGACAGGAAAAATGGGAATGGCTGTAAACTGACAGAGGGCAGATTTTTGGATATTAGAAATTCTTCCCTGTGAGGGTACCCAGAGCAGCTGTGGCTGCCCCTGGATCCCTGGAAGTGCCCAAAGCCAGGTTGGATGGGGCTTGGAGCAATCTGGGATAACGGGACATGGGACACAACCTGCTTTGCTGCACGCAGAGCTTTCCTTCCTTCTCTTACCCTCACCTCACTTTTAGTTCTCACCTCTGTAAGAGAAAAGTAAATGCAATGCAACCTACATCAACAGGCCTAGAAATTCAAAGGCATTTTTAGCAATGGCAAAAAAAAATATTGAATAACTTCAGGTGATGCTTATGGTTCCTAAAAATGCAAGTATCAACTGGTAAGTTTTTTGAAAATTGAATATAAAATCATAGAAAAATGCTTTATTTGATTCTCTGTTTATGGGAAATTCATTTTATTTGACTTTTTTATTTGTAATATCAACTATATTGCAGAGCAGAGTTTCTAGGTGCTCCCTTATGGTACCATTCTTCTAAATTATTAATGCCGTACTGTTGATATATTGTCAGCCTTGTACATACATTCTATGAAAATGAGTTTTACAGTAGGCTGGGATTTATAACAAAGCTTGACATATGCAGCTAATTCACCTAGACAGTCTTGTCAGTTTTAGGTTCATAAATAATTGATACTCAGGGCTTGGAGTTCAGCTACTGTTAGTGCTCCAGCTGTTAAATTTCAGCAGCATAATGGATGAATATTTGTTTATAATTTCTGTACATGGACCTGATGTCAGATCCCTGGTCTCATTTACATAGGTAGATTGAGATGTTGGAAGTGTAATGAGCATATGAAGATGATGAATTGTTTTCCTCAGTGCTGGTGCGTTTCTGTAAATGTTTGATTAGTTTTGAATGGATTACTGTTAGATTATCTGGTTCAGGGGTTAAAGTGAGCAGCTCTTTGCTCCCAAAGCTTTCGTGATCCCTTGCTGACAGATTTTAAAATTCATACAGTGATATTAGTGCTGCAAAAGTGAGGGGTATTCTTTGCAACAGATGTTTAGTAATTAAACATACGGTTTCCCTGTTTGGAAGTTGCCTGGGAAATTTAAATCAGAATGATTTGTTTACCGTAGTTTGAGGCAATTACAGTTTCTAAAAAAATAATATACTTTTGCCCCTAAAGTGCTGGAGTTTTCCCCCCAATGACACTAATTAAAAATGAGCAAAACACACACATACCCTCCCAATAATTCAGATGCTTAACACCTTGGCCAACAGATGCAAAGCCATTAAAAACAGAGGTTTCTTCTCATTTTCTCCTCCCGTAAATTAACAACCAATATTCAGAAAAACATTTTCAATTGGACGTCCCAAGCAGAGATGCTGAAGCGAACCAGATTTCCAACCATCCCTTCCTGCTGGACCCCAGCTGGGAGAAGCTGTGGGGTGTGGACACGTGGCTTGCACACGATTCCCGGTGACGTAAAGGGCGCGAGCGAGCAGGGGGAGCTCAGCAAGGAAATGACATTGGAGAAACCCAGAATAAATTAAAATGAGATGTTCCTTCATCTGCTGGGGCTTGCCGTGAGCCACAGAGCTAAATGGGTGGGGAGCAGAAAATGTGGGGAGCAGACTGGGTTTGGCTTGCTGGGGGTTTATGTAAAGATGGGAGGAAGAGGAGAGGGTCATCCCATGTCCCATGTGCTTCTGCCAGCCCTGGTGACACATAAAGATGGGAGGAAGAGGAGAGGGTCATCCCATGTCCCACGTGCTTCTCTCAGCCCTGGTGACACATAAAGATGGGAGGAAGAGGAGAGGGTTATCCCATCTCCCACGTGCTTCTGCCGGCTCTGGTGACACATAAAGATGGGAGGAAGAGGAGAGGGTCATCCCATCTCCCACGTGCTTCTGCCAGCCCTGGTGACACAGGGAATGAGGTGGAAACCATCCTGCGCCGCCTCCTGTGACCCTGCTCACTCAAACGCAACCCTTTGTATTCCTGCCTTTCTCCCACTCCCCCCACACCACCCTCCCTGCAAGCAGCCCTTGGACAAGAAGGTCTCGTGGAGCAGCTCCTTAATGAGAAGATTTAGTGGCCACAACACCACGGAGCCCAGCGCCTCGCCCGCCACCGCGCCGCGTTCTGTCAGCCCCGCGCACGGTTCCCCTGGCTTGTCTGGCAATCATGTTAGTGATTATATGGGTAATGAAACACGTGCTCTTTTTGTCTGTGGCTCTGATTAATCTGCTTTCTATTTAGCCATGATTTATGGCGCTCAACTGTTGAGGTGAGCGCTGGCCCATCAGTTCCGCGGCCTATTACGGGCGCCGCGGCGGCGAAATGCCTGCGAGGCTTGAACTGTTTCTTGACAGCCAGGCTTCCCGCTACATTCCCTCCAATCTGTTTTGCTTCCTGGTGTGACCTTTCATACAGTAAAATACATTAGTTGAATAGCACAGTCTCATTAAAAGAGTGAATTAACCGAAGAGTCTTTTTAACTAAATGACAGCCAAAGGACTGAGTGCTAATAGCCACGGGCAGTTAGAAACTTAACTCATGAATCAGGCTGTTAATACTGCTCGCTGCCTGAAGCGCTAAGGGCACCACACTCTCTGCTTGCTCTCATAAGAAGAAAAGCTCATTACTTTCCTCCTGATGGGAGAGAAAGAGTGAGCGAGCAATAATAAAGCTTGAATTTTTCAATACTGTTAAAAATGGGGCTGACAGATTGCCGACAATAGGAGCAACGGGCTAGACACTGCAAAGAGAGCCACTGAATTAGCAATACCATATATCATACAATCTAATTAAATCAACCCCAAGAATGAAATTAGTTTTCTGTGAGTGAAATGGCCTTTGAAAGAGCGCTATTAAATGAACTGTAGAGCATTAATTAAATAATTCACAGTGAGGGATTTTGCATTTATACAAAAATTGTGCACTTAATTGTCCATGCTGTATTACAGATTTGGCCTTATGTTAACAATGTGTCTAAAGCACACTTATTGGAGCGTATCAGGAACAGCTTAACATAAATGCAGCTTATAAAGTTTTAAGAATTACCAAAGAAACTGGAGAAAAGCAGTAACAATGGTAAAAAAAATACACTCAGAGTCAACCACTTTTTCACATTAATCCCCTGCATGTGTGACAACTTGTTACGTTTTTTTCCCCAGTGGAATGACATTAGGGCTTCTGAGTTTTAATTAAACAAAAACTGCAACTTCTCATGATTTAGCAAAATTAAACACCTTCAAATTGCCTCAAAATAACACATGCATGAAAATGGCTGGGAAAAAACAGGCATTTTGCTGTGGAAGAAGAAAAGACAAAGTCTTTGGTCCTCAGGTTTTCAGTAACATAAACAATAAAAACCAAAAAAGGGCCATGAAATCAATTTAGTTTTTTATTTTATACCTCTGTCATACTATAAGTTCAATTAAGAAATATGCTATTTTGATACCAAAACCTTTGATTTGCAAACCATAAAAATGATTTTTTTTCCTTTTTTTTTTTAAATCTGCCAGCTGGGGAGAGAGGTTGAAATTAAAAAACTTGAAGATGTTTTTGTCCCATCAAATCCTGATGTTTTCCTACACATATTATGGCTTGGCAATAACATTATGCTCAATGTTATTCAACTTCCTACCAAAGAGAAGCCTTGGCTGTCAAATACACTTGACAATGTCTATCTGTATTAAATACACTATAATGAACTTTCATAGCTTTTTCTCTGCCCCTTTTTATTTTCATGTAAATTTGTGATGCTACTTTGAAATGTGAAAATAATCTACTCTTCCATGTGGATACTCCCAAAAAAAAATTCAAGAATGTGTAGACTACTGGTATTTTAAGATGCTGGACATAATTCTTGGCTTTTTTTATCCTTGCAAACATAAAAAACACAAATAGAGAGGGCAGTAAGTGCTATATATTGCAATTTTATAAAAAATAGATACAACCAGGGTATACTTTTCCCCAGTGCTTGCAAAACCAGGCTTACATTGCTAAACAGTACATTTACTTAAATTTATTTATGTGTTATTTTGTTTTCCTTTTTATTTTTGATTTTGATTTCTGAAAAGAACAAATGAAACCCTGTAATGCTCCAAAGGGTGACCACTTCAAAACCATGCGGGTAAATGAAAATATTCTTCAGTTATAATGAGATCCAATCAAATTAACTCTCTAAATTAAAACACAAGAAGCTGGGAGTGTTATCTACACATTCTCTGTCTTCTTACCAGCCTCAGATTTTATCAGCAGTTTCCTCGATCAGAAAAACATTGTGTTTCAGTAGTCCTTTACTAATAGCCTAAGTTTGAAGATGGCAAGAAAATGTGATAGTCAGTGAAGGCAGCATCTGCACCTGGCCGCCAATTTTGAGCAGAAGATGGAGATGATGGACTTAGATGATTGATAATATTTTATAGCATGTTCCTGTGTTTGGTTCCTCTTTGAGACCAAATCCCTGTGAAGGATGAGGTGTAACAGGACCTGGGAGTTAGGTCTAGAGCATGTGAGTGGTCACAGCATGACACAAAAGGAGATTTCCTCAGAGAAAGTGGAATCAAATGGACTGACAGCTTGCCGACTGTGTGGCGCCACGCAGGCAATGAGGGGATGGACATGGTTTGAGCATCTGTGTCCCCTGGTGAAAACAGAAATTCTGCCTCCGTCACCTCTGGGAGGTGAAAACAGAGCCAACCTATCCCAATTCCAAAGGATCTTTATCACCCTCATGGTGACCATCCATGGACTGCTTGGTCATGACATCCAAAGGAGGGCAGCGGAGCTGGGGAAGGGTCTGGAGCACCAGGAGCAGCTGAGGGAGGGCTGAGCCTGTACAAAAAGGAGTCTCAGAGGGCTCACAGCCATGCTGGAGTTGTGTTAAGAACTCACATCCCGAAATGTGGCAGCAGTGGTCACTGCAGGTATGGACTGGTGATGCCCAGTGAAGCCAAAGGTATCTGAGCTGATAGTGACATGTCCTCTCACACCTACAGGAGCTGCAGACATCCTAAATTGTTGAGTGTAGCTCAATCTCAAATTTACACAAGGCTGTGATTCCTTGTGCTGCACCAGCTCATGCTGAGTAGTCTTTCACTGAAAATATTTTCTTAAATGACACTGAAAGGCTCCAGTGACAAATCATTGTAGTTTTGTATTTCCATTTATTTTATTCTGAGATTTGGTACTGATATAAAACCATCGTGAACCTGTTAATGATATTTCATGTGCAGTAATGTCAAACTATTCAATCAGTCGCATCATTACCTTTCATATTAAGCATATTTAGTTTATTCAGTTGTAACAAAGCATTTCAAGCACTAAAGGACTTCTTTCCCAAAAGTACTCACTCATTTCAATTTCATTTCATATCATCTCTCAAAATGTGTATTTTGTCTTGATTTTAGATGAAAGCCAAAGAACAAATGCTTTATATTACCTAGCTGAGAAAACCTGAAGATTTGTTCCTCAAAATAGGCAACTGAAAATATTTGGGCTGTTTCATTGTAAAGCTAACAGAAGGCTGAACTTTTCAGGTAGTTCCTATAGAAGTTTCACAAAGTCTTGGAAGGGCTGGAGGCATTTATAAAATTGGTGGAAATGCCAATTAGTTGTCTGGATCACCCTGCAGGCAAGGCAAGATGTAGTTTCCAGTTGGGAAATGACACTGCACTTGGTATTAGTGAAAGGATTGAGAAGCACAGAATTAACTTTATATGTCCATATATACATGCCTGGCAAGCTACTGCAACTTACTGGGGGTTGTGGAACTTACTGGGAGTTCTTCTGGCACAAAAATGGAACAAAAACCTTTCTTTGTGAAATTGTGTTTTGGAAGTGGCTTTACAGGTTTGGGTATAAGGTAAGGAAAGAGCAACATTTGGATTTTTTAACCTTAATTGTAAGTATTATAAAAAACTACATATGACTACAGTTCTAAGGATTGCTAAATGCAAAATCCACTAACACACCTGCAACACACCAGAAATTGAAACAAAAGTAAGGCACATTAAGCAGCAAGAAAGTTCTGGACAAAGAAGTTGGATTAGTCCTCACACAAGTGTCTAACTTCCTGTGGTTCCTGTAAATTTAGCTGTGTTGGGCTGTGCCTGCTGCCTCAGGGAAGCAGGGACAGAATTGGCATTGCACACCTTTATTGCTGCTTCTGCTTAATATCAACATCCAGGACAGCCATCACTCAAACCAAAATGAAGTTCCAAAAGATTTTGGGACAACTGAAAAAGCCAGAGTTTTATGGCTCTCTCCCTCACCTACTGCATTATCTATAAACTATTCCTTGCTGGAAATGAACTTCTAGTCAGGATGGCAGAGGACCAGTGTGTTATATATCAATATATAATGTAAGAATGTTTCATTCAATATGCTGCAAAAGTTGGTATTAAGAATTAATCATTCTCCTTTTTCAGCAGTCTCTTCCATGCATCCAAAAATTTGCCATTTCTGAACATATCCCCAGTCAGGAAAGTCATCTACTCTTGTAGGGTGTGGGTCAGAAGAAAACAATGTATGGGATTTTAATATAGAGTTTAGCAACAGCAGAGTTTAAAAACAACTTTTTCCACTTGATAACTTCTAAGACTTCTACCAGTGTCCTCATTTTGCTTGGAATTCAGATGGCAGCAGAAGGAGATTCTCCTCGAGGCAGAGTGTGGAGGCTGGGACAGTTTCTGCTGCCCAGAGCTCTCCTGTTTCCCTGGTTTGTACCCACTGGTTTAGGAATACCACAAGGCACACCAAAGACAACCTTTCTTAGTGTTTTTTCATGATTTTTTTTTTCCTTGCCCATGCTGGTCCTGTCCTTCTTCACAGCCTTCTGCAGGGAGGTCACCACCAACTGCAGGCCACCAGCTTGTGTTTAATTTAAACAGATCTACCAGTTTAAATGTGTGCAGATGTCCACTGCTGTCCTCAGGACCTTCTGTGTCCTGCTTAAGGGATTTAGTGACACAGGTTGGTGAAAATAAAAAAGCAGGGAAAATGTCTTGTGCATGCTTTCAGGAAGAAGCAGGATGTTTGAAGCTGAAATATGGGAATGGATGTGCATCTGGGCCATCTGCCAGTCCCCACACCCAGGAAAGAGCTCATCTGGAGAGGATCTGAACCACATGGAACAGACAATGTCCTGTGGCAATCATTAAGTAGCCAAATGTCTCCTCAGGTTCCCTGGGAGAAATGAAAATAAAGATCAATATGTGTATGATGAGATTGTTCAGAAAATTTGACTTCAAGGTAGTTGTGCTCCTTGACTGGGTGCATTTAATGTAAAACCCCACTGATCTTAGGACATCTCTTCCTCAGGTGTTCCAGGTGATTCCATCTCAGCCATATAAATAAACACCTCATATGAATAAACAACTTGACAACAGCCCCTCTGCCCATTGAGTTTTCTCCACCAATAATTTTCATCCCTTTCCATCAATGTTTGGACTCTTTGAGGAACCCAGCCTGTAACAAATGTGTCGTGGATGCTCTAACAAGAAAAGAACAGATGCAAGTTTAGTGAATATTGAGTTTTAAACTTGTCCCGCGGTGATTTGTGGCTGTGTCACTGCAAATATTTTTCAATGTCATTGCCTAAGCCCTGGCTGTCACTAACATGGTCAGCTGGGGAATAGAAGGCCTAACTCTATGATCTTGGTATTAATGGCAGCTGTTGAGAGTGGCAAAGGTGATAAAGTGTTGTTTAGTTATTGGTGCCATATTTTGCTGCAGGACATTATTATAAAACGTTGTGGTTTTTGTCCGATTTCAATCACTTCTCCAATAACATATTTAGAAACTTACTGCAAAAACATCTTTGAGGGTTTTGGGATTTCTTTGTCTTTTTGTTGTCTTTTTTACTGGGTTTCTTTGCTTTTAAACCACAACTGGAACTAAGTAAATTTAACATCCTAAAGAAAAAAATATTTCAGACTGTCTCTGAAGTCCAGTTTATTTTCAGTTTGGTTGGACTTATTTTTGATGCAAATGTTTTGGATTGAATGCTCAACTCAAACTGGGGGGGAAAAAAAAGGAATCCCTGTGATCTGGGCTGGATTGGCAGCTCCTAAAGGCAGCAGAGTTCAGCTCCTATTCCAGACCTCTGGATATCTGGTAGTCTATGCTTCCTCCTGCTGTGCATGTATATTTTATACTAATGTTAATGGGAGTTATGTGTGGATATTCAGCACAGAGAGCACACCCCATTTGGTAGGTAAATTTATGTGTCGCTCTTTTTCATTATTCCCCAGACCAGTACGAGGAGAAATAGAGATATAAGATTTATAAAGCTTCTACAATATCCTGTTTTGCCGAATTGTATTCTAGCAGGGGCATGACAGGATTACTTGCCTCACCCTTGACACCAGGGGAACACAAATTAATGGCTCATTGTCACTGTCATTAAGGATAGCCCTGCATGTTTTTAAGTTATAATTTAAAACACCTGAAATTCAAGCTTTCATTGATGGCCAAGATTGCTCCATTTTAAACCTTTTGATGAATACATTCGCTGTTACTTTAAATGAGGCACGGTCTCTCTTTATTAAAAAAAAAGGGATATAAAATTAGATTATGAGAGTTTATACAGCTTTTAAATATCAAGCTGTCAGGGCTTGTGCAGGTAGAAATATTATAATCGAAGAATGGTGAAGAAAGAGTTTATATTAGAGGGAGGGTTTTTGAGAAAATTCATACCAAGTAGAATATAATGGAGACAGGTTTTTTGCCAGTGCTTTGGCTCTGCTGACCTCCATTTGCAGCAGAGATTAGCCTGATAAAGCTGACACAACCTCAATAAAACACTAACAATGGAAAGAAGTAAATAGAAATCATATTAAGCAGCAGCGATATTGCATGAATTGAAACAAAAATTTAGGTATAATAGCCTTGGTGGGTTTTAATATTGTTCCCAATCACATCACAATATGAATCATATCATAGTGATTCTAAATAACATTTATCATCTTTAAATCTTCTCTCCTAGAAGATGACTCACATTATTTGAGAGGGTTTTTTTGAAGAGTTCATACATAATTAAATGTGCTGGAAGCAAAAGGGATAAAATGCCTTGAGAAACAGCAAATTTTTGTTATATGTTCAATTAAATCCAACAATTACATATTTATTGTTATTTTGCTACCTTGCAGAAGTTAAATGAATAGAATAATAGAAAGGTATAGTAGGACAGGACTCAAATAAATCCAGATGGGAAATTTTATTCAGTTTTCAATTACTGTAGCATTGCTAAATTCTGTGCACAATCTGTAGACCATGACAAAACGAAAAGATTGGTCAAAAATGCATTCACAGGGGATTAGAGGCTAAATATAACAGAAAGATGGTTCAATTCATTTTGTCAGAAAATTATCTGTCCAAGGGACTATATCTTCATTTACAAGGAAAAAAAATTGATCCATCACATGGACAGACTTTGCTTTTCAGGGGACTCTGGGGTTCAAATTGCAGGGGTTCAACTTCTCAGTGCGTCAGGACGGGCTTGAGATGGTCATGGGAGGCTCCAGACTCAAAGGGGAGAGGTAGGAGATGATGTCAAAGCCCAAAATTTCCACCATCCTGGCTCCAAAGTGGTGATGGTGGTGACATGTGGAAAGATCCCATGGCTGGGAAGAGACCACGTGTCTCCCTGAATGAAGGAGAGGTCTTTATTCACCCACCGAGTCACTTAGGAGGACTCAAATGCAAATGCTGATGTTGAGCGCAAGGATGGCCAAGAAATCCCTCTCCTCTCCCGTCTTGTGGGAAACACCTTGCACAGGAGTCTGACTTCGGGACAGAGCTTGTGTGCGGAAGTTTCACAGTGACTTCAGTGAGCCAGAGAGAAGTTTGATAAGAGGATCCATGTTTGGTAAGGGGATCCATGTTTGATAAGAGAACCCATGTTAGATAAGAGGATCCATGTTTGATAAGGGGATCCATGTATACCCCTGAAAGAATTTCCTACCAAGGTCGTTGACACAGAAACCAAGAAAGAAAGAAGGATAAATAAGAGAAACCTGCAACTCTGTTCCAATGAGCTCTTTGTTTGTCTTTCCTGACCAATGAGTAAAGTGTGAATTGATGAGTTTTGTAAGAATGCATAAAAAGCATGCATGCTAGAATAAAACCAGTTTGAAGCCTTCTGAAAATGGAGTGTGTTGATTTGTATTGTGACTGTCTCAACTACAACAGCCATGGATGTGGAGACCAAACAGGGGAAGGAATTTAAGTCCAGAGGATGGATAAGGAATTGAAGTCCAGAGGATGGATAAGGAATGAGGCTCTGTGTGTCCTGCCTGCCAATGCACTTCCCACTTCTGCAGGGGAGTTTTTGGGCAGCAAAAAGGAGCATTCCCATTTAGTGCAGAAAGCCTGGCTGGTGCCTCATGCACAGCTCTGGGTGCTCCTGATGGC